>NW_024080920.1:795875-883063 GCF_003009895.1 Hyaena hyaena
AACCCACGAACCGCGAGATCATGACCTAAGTGAAAGTCGGACGCTTAACCGACTAAGCCACCCAGGCGCCCCAGTTTTTTTTTTTTTTTTTTAATGTTTTATTTCTGAGAGAGAGAGAGAGAGAGAGCGCGCGCGCGAGAGCACCAGCATGAGTAGGGGAGGGTCAGAGAGAGAGGGAGACACAGAATCTGAAGCAGGCTACAGGCTCTGAGCTAGCTGTCAGCACAGAGCCTGACACGGGACTTGAACCCATGAACCCTGAGGTCATGACCTGAACCCTGAGATCATGACCTGAGCCGAAGTTGGACGCTTAACCAACTGAGCCACCCAGGCACCCCAAAACTAAGTTATTTTTGATATAAGTTAGTCACATTAAACATGTTCTTTGGGTTAGCTTTTTATAGTAACTTACTGAATGTTTACGTTTTTCCCTCAAGATCTCATTTTATTTTGATTGGAAGTTGCTTGACTTCCGACTTTGTGAAACACTTCTTTGAATTGCTGTAGAGCAGATGACCTTTGAAAATTCTTAACTTTGGTACTTCAGTTTATTTAGTATCTTTTTAATTCCTTGTGATTGGGAGTACTAAGGTAATGTATGGTGGGAAAATACCTCCATATATTACAGAACAATCCAGATGGTGGTTACAGCAATAAAATACAGGCCATTTATAATTTTTTACCACAGAAGAGTTAAAAAAAATTTTTTTTAATGCTTATTTTTGAGAGAGAGGCAAACTGAAAGCAGAGGAGGGGCAGAGAGAGGGAGAGACAGAATAGGAAGCAGGCTCTAGGCTCTGAGCTGTCAGCATAGAGCCCGATGCTGGGCTCAACCCCCCGCGTGAACCGTGAAATCCTGACCTGAGCCGAAGTTGGATGCTTAACTGACTGAGCCACCCAGGCACCCCGAGTCTTTTTTTTTTTTTTTTTTTTTAAAGCAATTTGAACTATTTAATTGTTGTAATGCTTATCTTGCTTTACCAAAAGATCCCAGATGTAATGGGATATATAGCCTACTATGAACCAGTTCATATACTCTGTCAATCAATCTGTGGGACAAAGATGACCAGTGTCACAAAGGATTTTATTGGAGTGATAGTTGGCCTGCAGTGATAGTTTTACAGTTGGTAAATACAAAAAAATCATTGAACTTTACACTTAAAAAGGGTGAACTTTATGGTATTTGCTATAACTCAGGAAAATTATTTGAATGGTTTGAATAAATAGACAATGTTCTGAAATTATATCAGAAACAAAAGTAGTCTATGTACATTAATATTATATTATTTATGGTAGCTCTTAGGATCTAGACTAGGCATTTGAGGTGCATTATTTTGTTTGGTGCTCCTTCCAGGTTTGAGAAAGAGTAAAGTACTTGGTCAGTGTTACCTAATCGAGTAATTTTTTTTTTTTTTTTTAAATTTTTTTTTTTTTATTTCTAAGAGAGAGATAGACAGCGTGAGCAGGGGAGGGTCAGAGAGAGAGGGATTCACAGACTGAAACAGGCTCCAGGCTCTGAGCTGACAGTCAGCACAGAGCCCGACGCGGGGCTCGAACCCACGAACCGCGAGATCATGACCCAAGCGAAAGTCGGACACTTAACCGACTAAGCCACCCAGGCGCCCCCTAATCGAGTAATTTGTAGAGTGCAAGTCTATGTGACTTCCAAATCTTAATCACAAATACTGTACTACTTTACCTGTCTGAAATACTGTTCTCTGGGAATATAGCCAAGTGCTAGGTGATAAATCAGTGTCCACATTTGTGGTACATAAATCTGGGGTTTTGCACTGGATGGGGAATAAGACGATGGAGATGGAGGTGGGGCCCTTGAGCTCCTTTGATTGGTTCCACGAGGCTCCATTTCACTTTTATCTATTTTATTTATTTACTTTTCTTAATTATGTAAGCTTTATGCCGGCATGGGGCTTGAACTCACCGCATATTATATACTCTACCAACTGAGTTAGCCAGGTGCCTCACTTTTATCTGTTTTATATGTTGGCGTTTAGTGAGATGTTTGGCTAGATTTGATTTCTGTGGTTTAAAACTGCCTTTGCTTTCGTTTTCCATTCTGATTTTACTAGCTGTTCTAATCAGCAAGGTGAGCTGATAGCCCTCTGCCAATTTTAGGTATATTCTATGAGGAGGTCAGGCACACAACACTGAGAAGTGACAATTGATAGCACACTGTGAGAACAGTCGGAAGAAAGCCATACAGTTGCATGAAAATTACACTTAAGAACTCAAACTGCTGTCAAGTAGGGCTGTTTAATATATTGTTAAGTGCCCCTAAAATGTCGTGGAGTTACGGATATCAAGTATTTACAGAGAGTAATTGCTGTTTATGCTGAGGGACAGAAAATCAGAAAAGGCGGGGGGTTATGCTCAGTATGCTGTTGAGAGACCATGCCTATGGAAGGTGGAGGCAAAAACATAGGTGCAATTTGGGAGAATTGCAAGGCCATTTTGACCAAAGTATATGGATCAGAAAAAGAATAAAGAGCTTGTATTTTATCAAGGAGTTGATTTGTGAACAGAAGATGTGGATTTTGGAGAAACAGATCACTCTGGAATCAGTTTTACAATTAAGATAGTTCAGGTAGGTAAATAAGGGCATGAAGTTGCAGTGAACCAGAAAGGAGGCAGTTACTGATATTATAGTTGATAAAGGTATCTTGTAACTGCTGGGTTATGTATATAACACTGACATATCAAAACTAATACTAGACTGGACTAACTTATTTATTCCTAGAACAGGAGGAGGCTTTAAATACAAACAGTGACCTTTTAATTCAGGTCTAAGTTGAAGGCAGAGAGATTTGTAAAGGAAGGTATAGATGTAAGGCCTTAAATAAAGAAATGTTGGTATTTAAAGAATGGTTTAAAGGTTTTAAGCTCTGGAACACTGAAAAATATTGGTCACTTGGAAAATTTTGCAAGCCTTCACATGAGATGCGTTTGGATGAATTCCTTTATAGGTTAGATACCAAGTAGGCAGTTAGATGTGGGCTGAATCTTTGGAGAGACATGCGGTCTTTTGCTTTGAAGTTGGAGGTAATTATTGATGCCAGTAGAGCATAAAATTTCTGTGAGAAGGGAGAGTGTGCTAAAGAATTGAAATTTTTTACATGTCAGGGCTCGGGGAAGGATGTAATGCTACTGAGGATTTGAGGAAAAAAAGAGAACCAGGACATGGTGTCTGAGAAGCCACAGGAATAAAATTATGAAATCTGTTGAGTGTCAGGGAGTGGTGAAAGAATGAGAAAAAAAAAAAAAAGATTTGACAATTAATTCAGTGGTGACTTGCAAAGTAGCATTTTTCTTAATGTTAGAGTAATAGGGTAATAGAAACCAGACTACAAGTTGAGATGTTTGGTGGGGTACTGGAGCCAGTTAGTGTATTCTTGAGATATACAGCTTCAGTAGTCATTGCTTACCTGGTAGAACATGCAGTTTTCTGGAGTGTTGGAGGGTAATTTTTGTAAACCTTTGTTCTTGAGATTAATGTGGATGTAGAGAACAGTTGAGCAGGTTTTTATACACAAACCTGTGAGAAGGAAAAAGGTAGGGAATATTTTCTCAGTAGTAGTAGTAATAGATTTCCTTATTAAGGAATTTTGTATTTGGTAGATGAATGAAAACCAAGCCTGGTGTGTTAAGTGTCAGATGTGTTAACATTCGAATGGATTGCTATGTTTTGATAGATACATTCTTCATGTAGCTGACATTTTTTAAAAAGTTGCTTTTGGCATGAGTGAAATGGTAATAAAGTTGCCATTACAATAAAACAAATATATATATATTTTTTAAACAACTCAAGACTATGTCTTGGATCCATTAGGAAGGTTGGAGAACCATAATGAAAAACTGTGGGTTTGAAGTACTTAAAAAATCAGTGTTTATATTTTTGGCTTAACGTAACAGCTAGAGATGATATAACTGTGCTGGAATAGCTTCATAATGGATATACTGAACTTTTATAAATCAGTTGTGAAATATTTGTATTTATAACAGTTGAGTGCTAGGTGTTTAAATCATTCATGCAGAGCTGTGAAAAAAAATTGAAGTATTCTTGCTCATATGTCTTCAGTAAGAATTGGAGGTTTGTAAAGTTTTTGTGTCTTGTGAAAGTATGGTTGGGATGTAATCATTTTTAGCATTAATACGCAGTTTATTATATGAGAATGGTTAGCAGAGATGCCACTTTACCCAAAAGTCAAAACAAAGTAATGTGAGATCAAGTGGTTCAAGTAGTTATCAAGTGATTATGAGTTGAACTAGGTAACATTTTTGAGTGTTGTTGTATATGGGAGATTTCTTGAAGTCCTTTTGACACCTTGGAGTTTGGAGGTTTTCCTGAATTAACTATTGTTATGACTTTCCTGTGCTTGAAAATAAGATTCAAATTAAACTGATATTTTGGTTTAGATAATGTTTTGGCTTAGAGTATCAAGAATAAAAGATTTTTGATTTTTGTACCTGGTGTGGTTAATAGGACTTGACTAAGGAAACATTTGGCTTAATTAAATTTGTCTCCTTAAGGATGGTGAGGTAGATGAGCATATGATTTGACACCTTCCTTCCCCTTTCTGACTGGATCTTATGAAGAGGAAATAGCCAAAAGGAGAAGGCGACTCCCCAGCATATCCTTTCCTTCAGAAGGCCTTGGGACAGAGCTACTAATGAGAAGTTGATCTGATGGATGCAGAGCTGGAGGGTGGGAATGGAATGGGAGTGAGGATGTGAAGACAAAAAATTTATAAAAACATGTTTGTCTTGCGGTGCTTGGCTGGCTCAGTTGGTAGAGCATGTGACTCTTGATCTCAGGGTTGTGAGTTCACACCCCATGTTGGGCATGGAGCCTACTAAAGGGAAAAAAACCCCAAAAACCAAAAAATATGTCTGTATTACAGATTAAGACTATTGTTGGCATTAAGTCTGCCCTGTTCTAAGGACTCTGAGACTTTACTTGATTCTCTCCAGAGAGGATAGGTGGGAGTAACTCAGCTGAACATGGTTGGGGAAGAGCAACATTAAGGTAGGGTTAGGGACAGGAGAATTTGAGATGGGAACATAAACTTGGCAGTTTATTACCAATTTTTGTTAATAGCCAGGAAATAGGCCCTCTTCTTTCCTTCCTCCCTCTCCCTCCCTCTTTGATAAAATGCATGCTGACCTAAGCACCTGCTGGCAGGTGGTAAGGTTATCTCTTAATCACTCAAGCTGTCCTAGAAGTCATTCTACAGCCTGCTGAAAATGAAGGTTTGAGTGCTTACTCTATATATAAAGCTTGGTGGAAAGCTGCCCTCTCTCCCCTAAAAGACAACAAATCAGTGTAAGGATTATGCAGTATTTTTTTTTTTAATTTTTTTAATGTTTTATTTATTTCTAGGAGAGAGAGAGAGACAGCGTGAGCAGGGGAGGGTCAGAGAGAGAGGGAGTCACAGATTGAAACAGGCTCCAGGCTCTGAGCCGGCAGTCAGCACAGAGCCCGACGCAGGGCTCGAACCCACGAACCGCGAGATCAGGACCTAAGCGAAAGTCGGACGCTTAACCGATTAAGCCACCCAGGCGCCCCAGTATTTTTTTTTTTTTTTTAAGAGAGAAAGTGTGAACCGGGGAGAGGGGCAGGGGGAGAGAGAGAAAATCTTAAACAGTCCCCATGCTCAGCAGGATCCATGGGATCATAGGATCATGATCCTGGGAATCAAGAGTCGGATGTTGAACTGATTGAGCCACCTAGGTGCCCCAATGCAGATGATTTTAAAATAAATGAATAACCATTTGAAACTGTGTTGTCCTTGGGTTCAGAAACTATTTTTGAAAAATAGCCTTACTGTGGGGCCCAGAAGTTATGCAGATACATAGATGGTGCCAGTTTTGAGAAAGAGGCCAAGGATAAGTAAGACAACGATAAAATGAATTTGTGTAGGAAAACATTCCTAGCTATGTCCTGGAGTTAGAATATTTTATTATTATTTTTAATTATAGAGAGCGTGTGAGCTGGGGAGGGGGTGGGGGCAGGGGAGATGGGCAGAGAGGGAGAGGGAGAGAGGGAATGAATCCCAAGCAGGCAGCATGCTCAGCGTAGAGCCTAATATGGGACTTGATCCCACGATGCTGGGATTATGACCTGAGCCCAAATCAGGAGTTGAGCCCCCCAGGTGCTCTGGAGTTAGAATATTTTCAGACTAGGGCGGCTGGTTGGCTCAGTTGGTAGAGCATGCTGCTCTTGATCTTGTGCATGAGTTTGAAGTCAGTGTTGGGCATAGAGTTTAAAAAAAAAAAAGATTCAGACCAGTTTCCCATGTTACTTATCACATGAGTATAATAATGATGTGGAATCAAAAAAAGTTAGATTTGTTTGTTGTATACTGCATTTCTCAAGGAAGGAAAGTATATATTGCATTTTAGGAAGCATTTCTATCAAAAAGGATTGGAACCAAAACTGTTTTAGCCCCTAAAGAGTTATTTCATTGTTCCATAATGCTGGATTCCTCAGCTGAACAGGATAATTGAGGTGCTGTAATTACAATGCTGCCTTGCTTTTACATAGTAGTTTATATGCCAATGTTCTGTGATAAAAGCATGATATAACCATTTCTTAGTGGATGACAGTGATGCACTATCAAATAGAAAACACTGGAAGGATGCTCAATAAATAAACTATTGAAAGTAGTTATTTTTGGGTGGTGGAACTATAGGTGGTGTTGTTTTCTTCCATTGCTCAGTTTTTGGAATTTTGTAGGACTGTATGATTCTTATATAGGTGAAATAAGAAAAGTAAAATTATTTTTTTCAATTTTCTCATCTTTCAGTTTAAATTACACAGGATCAAAATTAAAACTTTTTTTTTCAATGTTTTATTTATTTCTGAGAGAGAGAGAGAGAGAGAGAGAGAGACCGCATGAGCAGGAAAGGGTCAGAGAGAAAGGGAGAGCCAGAATCTGAAACAGGCTCTAGTCTCTGAGCTGGCTGTCAGCACAGAGCCTGATGTGGGGCTTGAACCCACTAACCGTGAGATAATGACTTGAGCCGAAGTCAGACACTTAACCGACTGTGCCACCCAGGTGCCCCCCAAATTTTTATCTAAGTTTCTTTAAGAGCAGTGATTCTCAAACTTTAGTGTGCCATCAGGTCTTGTTTAAACATAATTTCTGGGGCACCTGGGTGGCTCACTCGTTGTTGCATGCGACTCTTGATCTCAGGGATGTGTGTTCAAGCTCCACGTTGAGGGTAGAGATGACCTAAAAAACAACAACAAACTTTGACTTTCTGAACATAACTTCTGGTTCTGTAGGTCTGGGATGACCTTGAGAATTTGCATTTGTAATAGGTTCTCTCAGGTGATGCTGCTCCCTGTGTGGACATCATACTTTGAGAACCACTAGTTTGCAGGGTGGTAGTTTGATGTCCCAGATACACATTGGAAACCTGGAAAAAAAATTTTTTTTTTTTTAATATTTTTTTATTTATTTCTGAGAGAGAGAGACAGCGTGAGCAAGGGAGGGTCAGAGAGAGAGGGAGACACAGAATTCGAAACAGGCTCCAGGTTCTGAGCTGTCCGCACAGAGCCCGACGCGGGGCTCGAACCCACGAACCGTGTGATCATGACCTGAGCTGAAGTCAGATGCTCAACTGACTGAGCCACCCAGGCGCCCCTGGAAAAAAAATTTTTTAAGGTTCTAGTTTTAAGTAATCTCGACACCCTACATGGAGTTTGAATTCACAACCTCAAGACCAAGAGTTGCATGCTTCACTGACTGAGCCAGCCAGGTGCCCTTGGAAAACAATTTTTTTTGGAAGATTTGTTGTTTTTTTTTTTTGAGGGGCGTGGTACAACTGAGGGAGGGGCAGAGAGAGAGAGAGAGATAGAGAGAGAGAGAAAACGGGCTCCTGTTCACTGGATAATGACCTGAGCAGAAGTCTGATGCTTAATGACTGAGCTACCCAGGTGCCCTCTTTTTTTTTTTAAATATTTATTTGGTGGGGGGGGGGGGAAGAGAGAGTGTGTGTGTGGGGGGGGGGTGTGCAGGGGAGGGCCGGGGAGGGGAGGACAACAGAGGATCTGAGGCAGGCTCTGTGCTGACAGCAGAGAGCCCAATGAGGGGCTTGAACTCAAACTGTGAGATCATGTCCTGAGCTGAATCTGTGAGATCATGACCTGAGCCAAAGTCAGTCCGTTAATCCATTGAGCCACTCAGGCGCTCCTGGTCTCCTTTTTAACTTTTCCCATTCTACTGGTTACCGAGGCCCAGTGTGCAACCACAGGGTCAGAACATGGTAGGAGATCCTAGCATCCAGTAATTCTTTGTTGCTAGAGCCTGTGAGGAACTTGGAGGCTTTCAGAAATGGAAATTGAAAGCAGACTGCAGAAGTGCCATTGTATACGTGGGTGGGTACATATTTGGGCGGGGTGGGGGCAAGACTAGAGAATAATACGTACGAAGGTGAGCAGACTCTGATATAAGTAGAGCAAGGGGGAAAACTACGTGTCTGTGTAAGAATTTCTACTGGATTAATGAGGCAGGTATTAATATTTTGTTCTGGTTAAGGGATGATTTATAGAATTTCTATTTTAATTTGGTTAGTCTTTTTTATAATTAAAACATTTTTTACTTTATAAAACAGACCCTTTATAAGTCCTTTGGCTATGGAGTAGTAACCCTCTAATGAAGGTATCCTCTTGGTATTTGGGGGTAGAGGTGCTTGTTTGAATGTAATCTAAATTAAGAGTAAGAGTATAATATTTAAAAAAATTTTTAATATTTATTTATTTTGAGAGAGAGAGAGAGAGAGAGGCCAAACAGGGGAGGGGTAGAGAGAAAGAAACAATTCCAGACATGCTCTGCCCAATGTGGGGCTCAAACTCACAAACTGCAGATTTTGATCTGAGCTGAAATCAAGAATCAGATGCTTAACCTACTGAGCCATCCAGGTGTCCCAGTATTCCTTTTTTAATTTTTTTTAAGCTTTTCTTTTTTTTAATGTTTTATTTATTTCTAGGAAGAGAGAGAGAGAGACAGACAGCGTGAGGAGGGGAGGGTCAGAGAGAGAGAGAGGGAGTCACAGACTCTGAAACAGGCTCCAGGCTCTGAGCTGGCAGTCAGCACAGAGCCCGTCGCGGGGCTCGAACCCACGAACCGTGAGATCATGACCTAAGCGAAAGTTGGACGCTTAACCGACTAAGCCACCCAGGCGCCCCCTTTTAAAATTTTTTTTTTTAAAGAGTATTACATTTTAAGTTTATAGGTCTTGTGAAATCCTATATAGTATAGGCCTTTTTTTTTTTGAGGAGGTGGGGAGAAAAAAGGCTATTAAAAGAAAGGGGTTAAGACTAGTCATGCGTAATGAGAGACTTTTCAGGGGATAAGAATAAGGTAGCTGCTGAGCTGGAGTTCTGGGTAAAAGACAGGGTTTAAGCCAAGAAATTTGCAGCCTAAGAGTGGGACAGATGTATGTAAGCAGCCATATATAAAATTAAATAATTTTTCCTCCTTGACTTTAGGTAAGTAATCTGAAAGAGGAAGTATGACTTACATAATTTTTGATGTCCTGTAATGTTCAGAGTTTACTAGCACTTGTCTTTTCCATGGGTATACTATATGCACAGAATAGTAGATAATGTTGTGGCCCTTCTGTCAGCCAATCTTGGGTGTAGGGGAGTTAACCTTGTTCACCAGCTGTTGGAGGCTTGACCCTGCCCTCAGCAGCTGTGGAGAATAAAGGTATCAGCTTGGTCAGCTCCTGGCATGCAGGGTACAAGCAATTTAGTAGCATGGAATTGGGTCTCATACTAGAGTTATTTGGCACTCTAGCCTGACTTATTGTCTCCTGGGTGGGGGGTATAGAGTTCCTCTTGCTAGCTACTCTGGGTATCCCAAATCAGTTGAAGGAAACAGCGCCGCTGGTGTAATGGTATCATGCAAGATTCCCAAATCAGTTGAAGGTTTTCTTTTTAAGATTTTATTTATTTTAAAAATATTTAGGGGCGCCTGGGTGGCTTAGTCGGTTAAGCGTCCGACTTTCGCTTAGGTCATGATCTTGCGGTTCATGGGTTCGAGCCCCGCGTCGGGCTCTGTGCTGACTGCCAGCTCAGAGCCTGGAGCCTGTTTCAGAGTCTGTGACTCCCTCTCTCTCTGACCCTCCCCTGCTCACGCTGTCTCTCTCTCTCTCTCTCTCCTAGAAATAAATAAAACATTAAAAAAAAATAAAAAAAATAATAAAAAATAATATTTAAAAAAATTTTTTTAAATGTTTTATTTATTTCTGAGAGAGACAGGGTGAGCAGTGGAGGGTCAGAGAGAGAGGGAGACACAGAATCTGAAGCAGGCTCCAGGCTTTGAGCTAGCTGTCAGCACAGGGCCGGGGGGGGGGGGGGGGGGCCCAAACCCATGAACCGTGAGATCATGAACTGAGCCGAAGTCAGACACTTAACTGACTGAGCCACCCAGGTGCCCCGTATTTTAAAAATATTTTTAAAGTTTGTTAGAGAGAGAGAGTGAGAGAGTGAGTGAGTGAGTGTGTGGAGGAGAGTCAGAAAGGATATAAAATCCCAAGTAGGTTCTGCACCATCAGCGCAGAGCCTAATGGAGGGCTTGAACTCACAAACTGAGATCATGACCTGAGCTGAGATCAAGAGTTGGATGCTTAACTAGCTATGCCACACAGGTGCCCCAAGATTTTAAGTGATCTCTATACCTTATATGGGGCTTGAACTCACAGCCCTGAGATCAAGAGTCACATGCTCCACCGACTGAGGCAGCCAGGTGCCCCAAAATATTTTTAAAAATTTTATTGTATCTTTTTCTAATCTCTACACCTGGTGTGGGACTTGAACTCATGACATTGAGATTAAGACTCATGCTTCTCCAAATGTTAGCCAGCCAGGCCCCGCCTTGAAGTTCTTAATCTATCCTATTCTTCGCAGAAATGAACAAGTGAATTTCCTCTGTGGAAAAGGGTTGTGAATAATGAGTATTTTCTTTTTTTTAATGGGTATTTAAAAAATGTTTATTTTGAGAGAGAGGGAGAGTATGAACGGCAGAGGGGCAGAGAGAGAGAGGGAGAAAGAGAAACCCAAGCAGGCTTCTCATTGTCAGTGGAGAACCCTACGTGGGTCTTGGTCCCATGAATCGTGAGATCATGACCTGAGCCAAAACCGTGAGTCGGGCACCCACCCAAGTGGGTATTTTCTTTACAAGAAAAGCAAGAACACAAATTGGAAGTTAAAAACACATAGTGAAACAGAACTGGTAACAAAACTGTAACAATATAGAGCCACGGGAGCAGCAGTGAGTATCTGATAGATTGGGAAGGGGAAGGAAGCTGAGATGGTGACCTAGAACCAAATCTGTCACATCAGGTGATAACCAACTGTAGTTATGCTGCCTTAAAGAAGAGGAAGCTGAGTTGGAGTCTCTTGTATATCTACAGTTGAACATTTAGCCTTACAGCATAGCATTGTGATTAAGAACACAGACTGTGGACCTAGATGACCTGGGTTTGAATCTTGGCTTTACCACTGACTAGCTGTGAATCTGTGTCAGTTTCCTGTCTGTTAAAAATGGGAGTAATAATTAGTATATACCTCAGTATTGTTGGGAAAGTTAATGACTTAATACTGTGTATATAATAGTGTCTGGCACATATTAAATGGTATGTGTTTGCTGCTGTTAACTATTCTACTTAACGGGTTTTAGGCTTTTGGGAATGAGTGAATGAATCAAATCCTTCATATAGATGAAGGACCCCTGTCCTCCTTGCCAGTCTAAGATAGTCCTGGCACCATTAGTCTCAGGACTGAGTGAATAGCATCTCTAAGCATTCTTGATAGAGACTTGCTTCTTGGACATAAACTGTATATTCTGTTGATAGTAGTTGAGTCCTTAGCTGACTAATTCATGTTGTCTGAATTAATTACATTCTCTTTGAAAAAGAGACATTGATTTTGCTGTGTCTGGAATATAGACTTTTTTTTAATGTTTTATTTATTTTGAGAGAGAGAGAGACAGCATGAGCAGGGGAGGGTCAGAGAGAGAGGGAGACACAGAATCTGAAACAGGCTTCAGGCTCAGAGCTAGCTGTCAGCACAGAGCCCCACACGGGGCTCGAACCCACAGACCATGAGATCATAACATGAGCCGAAGTCGGATGCTTAACCGGCTGAGCTACCCAAGCGCACCTGGAATATAGATTTTTTTTTTTTTTTTGATGCAGTAGATGAGATACTCTGCACGGTTGTGTGAGCCTCCTGATTTTAGAGTTACCTTCCAAAGTGGCTGACACTTTGTGATACCATCTTAAAGTCCTTTGGTGGTTGGTGCTTTCAGCAAAATCTTCATAGTCCTCAGCATGTTATTAAAAAGTGTTCTGTAAATTTTCAGAAAGATCAAGCTTGCCCTTTTTTTTTTTTTTCCTGATATGGTATGATATTACGTGGTTTTTAGATAAAATTCCAGCCACTTTGTTTTGGCCTAAAGTTAGGGTCCTCTTAAGATGAATTTGTGGTATTTACTTAAGCTTTAATAGAAGTGCAAGTGACTGTTAACCGTTTTCAGTTCATTCTAACTCTAGACTCACTCGAAAATGCCACTGTTTGACTGAGGTATCTTATCTTTAAAAAAGTCCCTGAAAAAAACAGCGGTTAATAAAACATTTTCTAAAAATATCCCTTCTACAGACAAAGTCTGTAGTTTAATCAAGTTAGTTTATTCTCCTGGTTTACTTTCCTTATATAATAAGTAATTTAGACTATTTCTGCACTTGAGATAATCTAGGTAGGACGCTTTCTTTATATGGCATTTTGTTGATACTGTTTTTAAAGATGTTAAAAATGTAGCAGCTCTAACCTGATGTTAATCTATCTTTATTTTGGATGAAGCGAGGTTAATATGAGTTTTAAAATTTGGTTGGATAGATTGAAATAACCTGGTCTTTCCTTCAGTTCAAGAACCGGAGATAGGTATGTTTGAGTTTCTACTGGATTATTTTTAGAATCTCTTGTTCTTGTCTGTTTCTATTCTAAGAATTCTCTTGGAACCTGTTGGAGAGTAGTAGTTCTTGTGGGTGGAGAGCGATAGAGGGAATGGAACACAAGTGTAAACTGAATTCCTTTGGTCTGGCAACTGGGTGCTAATTGCAGAAGCATTCCTATTGACTACACATAGCTCTGTTTCCAGAAGAGAGAACATAGAATTTCCTCATGTGACAGTATGTTAAAGTTGTTGCTTTTTATAGTGTAGTTTCCTTATTCATTTTCACAATTGATTGGTGGTTGGTAATTTTTTTGATAACTTAATGCTTTTACCTTGTTTTGTGAATTCACTGTCTCCAGAACCTTTTTTTTTTTTTTTTTCAATGCTTATTTATTTTTGAGAGAGAGCGAGTGAGCTTGGGGTGGAGGTGAGGGGCAGAGAGAGAAGGAGACACAGAATCCAAAGTAGGCTCCAGGCTCTGAGCTGTCACCACAGAGCCCAGCCCTGCACGGGGCTCAAACTCAAACCATGATCTCAAACCTTGAGATCATGACCTGAGCTGAAGTTGGACACTTAACCAATTGAGCCACCCAGGTGCCCCCAGAAGGTTTATATAAAATTAATGTAAGAAAGTTTGTTGAACCATAACATCCTGTTAAATTCATGCTTTCTGGGCTCTGTTTTTCCAGAGGATATCAGTAACACTTTTATTTTTTCCTCTGTGCTTGCTCTGTAAACTCCCAGTTTTGTCTTTGGAAGTTTTTTGCTGGGCCTCTTAAGCATTAAGACTTTTTATTTTTTGAGAGGCGCCCAGGCGCCTCAAGTCGGTTGAGCATCTGATTTTGTCTCAGGTCATGATCTTGTGATTTGTGAGTTTGAGCCCCATGTTGGGCTCTGTGATGACAGCTCGGAGCCTGGAGCCTCCTTTGGATTCTGTATCTCCCTCTCTCTTTCTGCCCGTCCCTGCTTATGTTCTCTCTCTCTCAAAAAGAAATAAACATTAAAAAAATACTTTTTATTTTTTGAAAAATTTTAAGTAAAGTCTATACCCAATGTGGGGCTCGAACTCAGACCCTGAAATCAACAGTCATATGCTGTACTGACTGAGCTAGTCAGACACCCCAAGACATTTTTTTAAATAAGTGGAAATACAGCTATTCTGACATTTCGGTGTTAGTGCAGATAGCTGTATTGACAGCAAATAAGCTAGTCTGAATTGGTTTAAGCATCCACAGAAGCAAGGGCTGGGGCCATCGTTTTTCTTTTAATTTTTTGTTGTTGCAAGGATTGTATTTGTGGTATTTATGCCAAAAGCTTTTGGAAGTAACAGTTTATGTATATATAACCCAGAATAGTAACTTTAATTAAAGGAGAAAAATGGTTATTTCCCAACAGCAGTATATAATCTAAAGTAAGCAATGTACTTTCTATGTTTCACAAGGCAATATAATTCTGGTGCAGCCATGGAACTGGGGACATTGTAGTCTAAACACCTATATGGAATATGGACTGAAGATTGGTGATTGCAATGGAGATATAAAATCTTTATACTGACACAGTGAATTAGTAAAGTTGTAGTAGTTTGAAATATAAAAAAAAGTTTATTGCTTTTCTGATTGACAAGTAAGGATTCAAGTACATTGTATCAAAATGTTTGACTGTAAGGGGCACCTGAGTGGCTCAGTCCGTTGAGTGTCCGACTTCAGCTTAGGTCATGATCTCTTGGTTTGTGGGTTTGAGCACCGTGTCAGGCTCTGCTGACAGCTCAGAGCCTGGAGTCTGCTTCAGATTCTGTCTTCCCGCTCTCTGCCCCTCCATGCTCATTCTCTGTCTCTCTCTGTCTCAATAGTAAGTAAACGTCAAAAAATTAAGAAAAAATGTTTGACTGTACTAGGAAGACTATTAAGATTAAAAGTCTTTTTTGGTAAACCAGAAAGGTCAGTCTTAGCATCCATTCAATTTAACTTATGTTTATTTCTGTACATGCAGATTTTTATCACCAGATGGCACTCCTGTAAGAAGAAATTCTTATCTTGTTATATTTAGTGAACCTAGATTATTTTCATGAATGAGAGCATAGATTAATAAACAGTTGAAAAGAGTGAGTAAAGGGTCACATAATTCAGTAAAAAAGCAACTGTTTGGGGGGTGGGTACCTAAGTATCTAAGTAGATACTTAGAAATGCTAGTATAGACAGTGTCATTCATATAATCCAGTCAGTTAAGCATCTCTGGCTCAGGTCATGATCTTGTAGTTTGTAGGTTTGAGCCCCATGTTAGGTTCTGTGCTGACCAGCTAGCTCAGAGCCTGGAGCCTGTTTCAGATTCTGTATCTCCTTGTCTCTCTGAACCTCCCCTGTTCACCGTGTCTCCCTCCCTCCCTCCCTCCTTCCCTCCCTCCCTCCCTCCCTCCCTCTCTTTCTCTCTCTCAGAAATAAATAAAACATTAAAAAAACGAATAAGGGGCGCCTGGGTGGCTTAGTCGGTTAAGCGTCCGACTTTCGCTTGGGTCATGATCTCGCGGTTCGTGGGTTCGAGCCCCACGTCGGGCTCTGTGCTGACTGCCAGCTCAGAGCCTGGAGCCTGTTTCAGTCTGTGACTCCCTCTCTCTCTGACCCTCCCCTGCTCATGCTGTCTCTATCTCTCTCCTAGAAATAAATAAAAAAAAAACATTAAAAAAAAATAAAAAAACTAATAAAACAACTGTTTGGAAATCTGTAAGTAAACTAAAAATGACTTTTTTTGAAGTTTTACTTTAGGAATACCACTCAGATTTTGATTGGATGTTTAACTTTAGATATATAAGGTAAAATTACAGATTAATCATGCTTAGAGGTGATTTTAGAAATAAGTAAATCCCTTCAGAAATATTAATTTTATTTTAAGTTTTTATTTATTTTTAGAGAGTGTGTGCCTGAGAAGGGGAAGGGCAGAGAGAGATGAGCGAGAATCCCAAGCAGGTTCTGTGCTGGCAGTGTAGCTCCTGACGTGGGTTCGAGCTCTCAAACTTTGAAATCATGACCTGAGCTGAAATCAAGAGTTGGATGCTAACTGAGCCATCCAGGGGCCCTGGGAAATACTAATATGTCTTAACATTTGTATGGTGCTTTAGAATTTAAAAAAGTGTATTTGTTCATGTGTATTTATTCATATTGGAGAACACTAAACTCGGAGAAAGCTGTAAAAATGATTATGGCAGAACAATGAACTCTATGTTCCATGTAATAGAAGAAAACAATAAACCCAAACCAACAAAATGTTCAAAATGGTTAAACTAAAAAAAAAAAAAAAAAAAAGATTAAAATTGTGTACTGTTACTGAGAGACAGATTCAAATATAGTAAGTTTTTTTTTTTTTAAGTTTATTTACTTTGAGAGAGAGAGAGGGAGAGAGAGGGTGTGTGTGTGTGTGTTCGTGTGAGAGCGTGAGCTCTTGCAAGCTGGGGAGGGGTAGAGAGAGAATCCCAAGCACTCTCCATGCTTTCAGCATGAAGCCAGACATAGGGCTCGAACCCACAGACTGAGATCATGACCTGAGCTGAAGTCAAGAGTCAAACGCTCAACTGAGCTGTCCAGGTGCTCCACAAAATATAGTACATTTTATTTTATTTTTTTTTAAATGTTTTTATTTATTTCTAGGAGAGAGAGAGAGAGAGACAGCGTGAGCAGGGGAGGGTCAGAGAGAGAGGGAATCACAGACTGAAACAGGCTCCAGGCTCTGAGCTGGCAGTCAGCACAGAGCCCGATGCGGGGCTCGAACCCACGAACCGCGAGATCATGACCTAAGCGAAAGTCGGACGCTTAACCGACTAAGCCACCCAGGCGCCCCAATATAGTACATTTTAAACGAGCATATTTGACATGTGAGATATTCTGGTTAATTGGTTTCTTGCTATTATAGTTGATGCAGAAGGCACTGCAGTAATATGCCTGTGGCCTTTATCTAGCATTCCAGTTAACAGAGGACCTACCGTGAAAATAAGTAAATGATACTAGGGTAGGTAACTCAGTAAAAACTGCTCAGACTTTGAGGGATATAATTTTCCTTGTGATGCCTGAATTGGTATATTGAATTATTGTTAGTCTTCTCTGTGTATCTTTTGGAAACACAAGTCCAAAAGATACTTAGAAATGCTAGTATAGACAATGTCATTTCATTAACTTGAGATGTATAAGATTTATAAATAGGGGAACATTATTCCACATCATGTGAATGCTTGCTTTGAGGTCTCTGTAACTGCTTGTTCTAGAAAATAGAATTCCATTTATTGTTCTTTTTGGAATCATTGGCTCTGCTATAATTTGGTCTTTCTCAGGCCATTCTTAATCTCTAACAGATACCAGCATCTATAGCATGTCCTTTCAACACACTTATCAAATATTTCTTATATTGGTAGCACTGAGTAGTGAAAGGAACAAAACAGTGAATTTCTGGTATTAACTTGTTTATGATATTAAGATTAGGAAGGCAAGTTAAATATAGAAGAAATAGCAAAGTAAAATATGAATTGTATAGAAGTACTGTTGAATTTATAGAAAAGCTAATATATTAAAAGCATTAGGAAATCTAATCCTAGAAATCTGTAGCATGTTTTGGAATATTTTATTTTATTAAAATTTTTGTTTATTTTTTTAAATACTTGTTAGAATTTTTTTAATGTTTATTTATTTTTGAGGACCAGAGAGACAGAGCTTGAATGGGGGAGGGACAGGGAGAGAGGGAGACACAGAATCTGAAGTTGGTTCCAGGCTCCAAGATGTCAGCACAGAGCCTGACTCAGGGCTCAAATGCCCAAGCTGTGAGATCATGACCTGAGCTGAAGTTGGATGCTCAGCTGACTGAGTCACCCAGGTGCCCCTAATACTTCTTTTTGTAAAAAAAAAAAAAAAAAAAAGTTTTATTTATTTAGAGAGAGTCCCCCTGCACATGTGAGTGAGGAGAGGGGGGAGAGAGAGAGAGAATGAGAATGAGAATCCCAAGCAGGCTCCACGCTGTCAGCTCAGAACCCAATAGGGGCTC
This sequence comes from Hyaena hyaena, assembly GCF_003009895.1. Lineage (NCBI taxonomy): Eukaryota > Metazoa > Chordata > Mammalia > Carnivora > Hyaenidae > Hyaena > Hyaena hyaena. Next base: position 813,875 of record NW_024080920.1, read on the forward strand.
AATCTCATGAACCATAAGATCATGACCTGACCTGAGTTGAAATGAAGTGTTGGATGCTTAATTGACTGAACCACCCAGGTGTTCCTGTTTTGGAATATTTTATTTTATTAAAAAAAAATTTTTTTTTTAATGTTTTATTTATTTCTAGGAGAGAGAGAGAGAGAGACAGCTTGAGCAGGGGAGGGTCAGAGAGGGTCCCCTCTCTCTGAGAGGGAGTCACAGACTGAAACAGGCTCCAGGCTCTGAGCTGGCAGTCAGCACAGAGCCCGATGCGGGGCTCGAACCCACGAACCGCGAGATCATGACCTAAGCGAAAGTCGGACGCTTAACCGACTAAGCCACCCAGGCGCCCCAATTATATTACAAAAAATAAAAAAAAAAATAATCCTGGGACTCCTCTAACATGTATATGGCTGTTATCCAGTTTCATTGCTTTATAGTATTCCTTGATAGGAATATATTGAAAACAGTATTTGGATTGTTCACTTGAACATACTAGTTACATGTTTTTTGGTGCAGATATGCTAGAGGTATATATATATATCTTGGGGAGGGGGTAGATGCCAAAAAGTGGAATTGTAAACCATAGGGTATATACATGTTCACCTTTATGAGATAAGGCCAGGTTGTTATAGCAGGTGGGGCTCGAACTCATGACCTCGAGATCAAGAGTCGTATGCTCTTCTGACTGTGCCAGCCAGGCGCCCCTAATGGGACTTTTTAATGTATGGTCTAATCAATTTTTTTTCTTTTTTTAAGTAAACTCAACCACTTCTTTCAACTTCACTTCTTTAAGAGTTTATCTTTTCTCATCACATGCACTGCCATCTCTGTTAGAAATTATATCTGTATAGCTGTCTCTTTCTGAGCATCTTGATCTGATCGATTGGCCAGTTTTTCTATCTCTAATCTGTTGTAATTACTGAAACATAATCCTTGATATCTGTAAGATAAATATTGTGCCTTGGTTTTTTGGTTTTGTTATATTTTGAAGGAGTATCTTGGCTGTTATTGACTATTTGCTTCCCATGTAAATTTAGAATCAGCTAGTAAGGTTTTAGGCAATAAAACCTTAGGCACCTGGCTGGCTCAGGTGGAGAAGTGTATGACTCTTTTTAAAAAAAAAATTTTTTTTAATGTTTTATTTATTTCTAGGAGAGAGAGAGAGACAGTGTGAGCAGGGGAGGGTCAGAGAGAGAGGGAATCACAGACTGAAACAGGCTCCAGGCTCTGAGCTGGCAGTCAGCACAGAGCCCGATGCGGGGCTCGAACCCACGAACCGCGAGATCATGACCTAAGCGAAAGTCGGACGCTTAACCGACTAAGCCACCCAGGCGCCCCAAAAAAAATGTATGACTCTTGATTGCTGAGTCATGGGTTTGAGTCCCATGTTGGGTGTAGAAGTTATTAAAGAAAAAAAAAAAAAGCTTAAATCCTTGTTAGAAATTTTATGATAATTAAATTGAATCTGTAGTTGAAGGAGAATTATCCCTCTTACTGAGTGAATCTTTTAAGAAGGGCCAGATAATAAATATTTTCAGCCTTCTTTTTTTTTTTTTTTTTTTAAATTTTTTTTTTTTAATGTTTTATTTATTTCTAGGAGAGAGAGAGAGACAGCGTGAGCAGGGGAGGGTCAGAGAGAGAGGGAGTCACAGACTCTGAAACAGGCTCCAGGCTCTGAGCTGGCAGTCAGCACAGAGCCCGACGCGGGGCTCGAACCCACGAACCGCGAGATCATGACCTAAGCGAAAGTCGGACGCTTAACCGACTAAGCCACCCAGGCGCCCCGCTTCTGTTACAACTATTCAGAAGTGTCATTATAGTGCAAAAGCAGTCATAGACAATTTCTTTAGAGATTGACTTATTTTTTTCCCTTTAGCTGGCATATAGGTACATGCACACACTTAATTTTTGTACATTGTTATACACACACACACACATTTGTAGAAGTTTTGCTACAAGCTATAGCATAGAATTTTGAGGGCTGAGCCAACTCCTACATTTCTTTTTTTTTTCCCCAAGGAATATTTTGTCCATGCTTATGTACGAATGGGGATAGCAATAATATCTATTCCTTAAGACTGTTGTGATGTACAGTAAGATAAAAAATAAGATATTTTGTTAGCTAAAAATATAATGTTACAAAAATGGATTCTTAGGGGCATGTGGTTGGCTCAGTTGGTTAAGTGTTCAACTCTTGATTTTGGCTCAGGTTATGATCTCACAGTTCGTGAGTTCAGGGCCTGCGTCAGGCTCTACTGTCAGCAAGGGGCTCGTGTCAGATCCTTTGTCTCCCTCTCTCTAAACTCCTGCCCTCCCCCTCAAAGAAACAAACATTAAAACAAAACGAGGACCTCGAGATGGCAGATAATGAGCTTCTGGGCTTCCTTAAGGGGATGGATAGGCTACAGCTTATCAGAGAGAAGGTGGACCACCTAGGGCAGTGTAATATGCCTCTTTCCTGGACATTGCACCCACTCATGCAGTCATCTTATACGTGGAATACAGTGTTTAAAAATTTTTTTCTTATTGCTTATTTATTTTTGAGAGAGAGAGAGACAGAGCATGAGAGGGGGAGGGCAGAGAGAGAGGAGACCCTGAATCTGAAGGAGGCTCCAGGCTCTGAGCTGTCAGCACAGAGTCAGATGTGGGGCTTAAGCTCATGAACTGTGCGATCATGACCTGAGTTGAAGTTGGACACTTAACTGACTCAACCACCCACGTGCCCCAAGTGGTAAACAGTGTTAAATTCCAGTTTTAATTTTTACTCAAGTAGGCTCAACATTGAAAAAAATTTGATATGAAGTACATTATTGTTTCATGTGTCCTGTTTAGAACAGTTGATTCAGCATGTATTTGTCAGTCATAGAGGGTTCGTCTAGTTCCAGTTACTGCTCTTACATATCGTTTGGAGGGAAGGATATATAGGTTTTCCCACTAATTATATTTGTCTAAAATATTTAGACAAATAATGACTTTTAACATTACGACTAATCAATTGTATTGGTAACATTTCAGCAGATCTTGATAACAGCCAATTTCTAGTTAGAGAACATAGGTAGTATGATGATTAAGTATTAAGACTAAGTATACGTTTATTGAAGTTAAGAGGATATGAGTTTTCCCTTCATTGTTTCTTTTATTTTTTAAAATTTTTAATGTTTTATTTATTTTTGAGAGACAGAGATAGAGACAGCGTGAGCAGGGGAGGGTCAGAGTCTGTGGTCAGGGGAGACACAGAATCTGAAGCAGGCTGCAGGCTCTGAGCTAGCTGTCAGCACAGAACCTGACATGGGGCTCCAACCCACGAACCGTGAGATCATGACCAGAGCCAAAGTTGGACACTTAACCGACTGAGCCACCCAGGTGTCCCTTTTTGATTGTTTCTTTGGGAGCAAAGCTTTTTAGGGGAGCACAGAAGAGAGCCCATTTAAAAAGTGTGATAATTATGAGATTTTATGAGATTTTGATTCATGACCAAATGAGCAGTTAACATTTTAAGTAATCTATATACCTAACTTGGGGCTCAAATTCAACAACCCTGAGATAGTCTTCATGCTGTATAGACTGAGCCAGCCAGGTGCCCTAGGAGTTATATAATGAAAAAAATAAAAATAAATAAGGGCCCTAATGGTTTAAGTATATTTTAGAGCTATTCCAAAAATTTTTTAAGTTTATTTATTTAGTTTTTAAAAAATACCTACATCCAGTGTAGGGCTTGAATTCATGACCCAGAGATCAACAGTCACATGCTCTTCAGACTGAGCCAGCCAGGTGCCCTGAGAGCTCTTGTAAATTCTTGGAGCATGGTTTTTTGCCTGGCTATTTGTGGAAATTGAGTGGGTGTGGAATGGGGTTGCCCCTTGCTTTGGGGAAGGGTATGGGAGATGTAAACCTGAAATTTCAGGCAGCATTGTATGTGGATATGCATTTTTCGGAGAGGAGGGTCCATACTTTTCATCAAATTGTCTAAGTACTTAATGATCCAGAAGGCTGTAAGAGTCAGCCGTATTAGAATGAAATAGATCTTTAATGGAATACATTTTAAAAAAATGTTTTATTTATTTCTGAGGGAGGGAGAGAGCGAGAGAGACAGCGTGAGCGGGGGAGGGCCAGAGAGAGAGGGAGACATCGAATCCAAAACAGGCTTCAGGCTCTGAGCTGTCAGCATAGAGCCTGACGTGGGGCTTGAGCCCACGAACTGTGAGATCATGATCTGAGCCGAAAGTCGGACATTCAACCAACTGAGCCACCCAGGCGCCCCTAATGGAATACATTTAAAAATTTTTTATGTTTATTTATGAGAGGCAGAAAGATAGTGTGAGTAGGGGAGGGTCAAAGAGAGAATGAGACACAGAATCTGAAGCAGGCTCCAGATGTCAGCACAGAGCCCGATGTGGGGCTTGAACCCATGGACCATGAGATCATGACCCGAGCCAAAGTTGGGCACTTAACCAACTGAGCCACCCAGGCACCCCTGGAAAACATTATTTAAAAGTGTTATTTTTACCTTTAGTGAGGTTGTGAATCTTGCAGCCAGGATCGTAATAAGCTGGAGAGCATTCTTTAGGAAGGGATGTTTTCAAATATGTATTGAGGCTTATGGAAAGGCCCCAATGTTAGATGTAGATATGAGCAGCTCTTCATCTGGTGATGTCATCTATGCCTTGAATAAATTGACTCTTTCTGGTTTAAAATTAAAATTACTTTCTTTTGTGGGATATTTGAATACGGGGTTTATTCATCTTAATCCACATCTCCCTTGATTATTAAGTTGTAATTCTCAATTTCTGACATAAGCTTTGCTTTCATGGTAATGTGTGAATTCGTGCCACCTATATATTCAGGATTTCTGCTTTCATTTGGGATCCTCAGTGTCACTCTTCAATTCTTTTTTTACTTGTTTTCTGTCAACTTCCCCTTGTATTCCCATTAGTAGCTGTTACAAAGTTTTGCCATTTTTTAAAATCAATTACTTTATTTTGAGAGAGAGCTTGAGTGAGGGAAGGACGGAGAGGGAGAGAGAGAATCCCAAGCAGGTTCCTCACTGTCAGTGCAGAGCCCGACACAGGCCTCGATCCCACAAACTGTGAGAGCATGACCTGAGCTGAAATCAAGAGTTGGACGCTTAAGTGACTGAGCCACCCAGGAGACCCCCCCCTTAAAATTTTTTTTTTTAATATTTTATTTATATTTGAGAGAGAGACAGCATGTGAGTGGAGGGCAGAGAGAGACGGAGATAGAATCTGAGGCAGACTACAGGCTCTGAGTTGTCAGTACAGAGTCCAACACAGGGCTCGAGCCCACTGACCATGAGATCATGACCTGAGCTGAAATTGGATGCTTGACTAAGCCACCCAGGCATCCCCCTCCCTTTTCAAATAAACGTTTTATTTATTTATTTTTTGAGAGAGTGAGCACAAGCAGAGTGGGGGACAGATAGAGAGGGAGAAAGGGAATCCCAAGGAAGCTTCTCACTGGGGTCGATCTCATGAACCATGAGATCATGACCTGAGCCAAAATTAAAAGCCACCCAGGCCCCCAGCCCCTCTCCCCTTCTTTTAAGTTTATTTATTCTGAGAGAATCCATTTTCTTAACATTCCTCACCCACCACGTCTAGTATTCCTTCTCTGCAGATTTTCTTTTGCCTATTTTACTAAAAAAAGTAAAGACTGATAGAACAAGCTGTTGTTGACTATCTCTCCTAATCCTAAAAATTTAACTGCTATAGTGCCTCTCCTTTTCTTCATTCTGCTGGCCTTGGAAGAGGGATCCCTCTTGTCCAAATGAACCATGAGATCATGACCTGAGCCAGAGTCAGATGCTCAACTGACGAAGCCACCCAGGAGTCCCTGAGATTTTGTTTAGAAATGCTATAATTGTAAACTATAGGATTTCGTTTAAAAACATTTTTTAAAAATGTTTATTCATTTTTGAGAGATAGAGCATGAGTAGGGGAGGGGCAGAGAGAGAAGGAAACAGAACCCCAAGTAGGCTTCAGGCTTTGAGCTATCAGCACAGAGCTGTACATGGAGCTTGAACTCATGGACCGTGAGATCATGACCTGAGCTGAATTTAGACACTTTACCAACAGAGCCACCCAGGCACCCCATTTTTTAAATTTATTTTTTCCATAGACTTTTAGATTGCATTAGTAAAATTGGCGTAATTGTTGGTTAGGAAAATGTAAAGCCTTAATGGATTGTTTCTTGAGAATTTGTATTTTAGAGAACTTTTATGTTTTGTCTCTTGTTTCCTCCTTATCCCTTGGTTTTTTTCTTTTCCTTATACTGTGATTTGGAATATTTGCTTACCATGCCTGCTTTCTTGCAGATTTTCTATTTTGTACATACATTATTTTGTATATACTATATATGATGACTTCAGTGAGCAGTGACCGTTCCCGAGGTGCTCGGGAGAAAACACAGATTTCAGCAACACAGGCACCACAACTACAGAAACAAGTAGTACAGGTGAGTTTTTGTGAAACTCTTCGCTTTGTTTAGAGTTATGTTAAGTAGGGAGCACATAATGTCTTTTGTAGGAACCTTAGAATTTTTACTCTTGTTTTTATAAAGTAGGTTTTATGTAACGGGAAAGAGAAGCATTGATTCAGATGCTGTGAGACACTGTTCCTTAACGACTTGATTCTGAACCTTTTCCGGCTACCTGTTAGCATCTAGGTTATCTCCTTTTCTTTTTTCTTTTCGTAAGATTTTATTTTTAAGTAATCTCTACACCCAACATGGGGCTCGAACTTAAAACCCTAAGACCAAGAGTCGCATACTTTACTGATTGAGCTAGCCAGGTGCCCTTTTATTTTCTTAATTATTAATATTTTCTTATTATTAATCTAGATATGTGCTTGGGATATATTTGGAGAATCCAGAATATATGGAGAAGTAATACTCTGAAGTAGAGAAATAAATTAATTATAAGACACAGAAAGCTGCCTTTACTTTTAAGCATTGTTAGCTGGGAAGAGTCCTTTAATATTATATGGCTTTTAATTAACAAGGTCTATATGTATGAAATATTTAATGTTAAATAGTTCTTCCTTCAGATTTATTTATATTATTAAAAGTTTTTTTTTTAAATGTTAATTTTATTTTTTGAGAGAGAAAGAGCACAAGTGGAGGAGTGGCAGAGAGAGGGAGATACAGAATCTGAGGCAGGCTCCAGGCTGTGAGCTGTCAGCAGAGAGCCTGACGCGGGGCTCAAACTCAGGAACTGTAAGATCATGGCCTGAGCCGAAGTAGGACACTTAACTGAGCCTTCCAGGCACCCCTATATTATTGTTTTAAATGAAGTGAGACAATTTAAACAAGTAAAATGCTAATTACAGTACCTGCTACAAAATAGATCATTTTATACATGTTACTGACTAGATTTGCAAACCATTTTCTAGGGGTCCATCATAAATTTCAGATTGATATTTGACTATACTTTGATAGCTAATTACAAGTACTTTTTAAATAATCATTCATACCCAAGTGCCCTATTGATATTAAGAGGCACAGAAAGTAGACTCTACTTGTTGTTTTACATTTTTCAGTATAATCCTAGCCTTGTATTTTGCTTCTGTCAATAGACCTACGTCTTTGCTATTCAGTGCTTGTTCCTAAATACATTTACCCTGATAATTATTCACAACTACTCAAGAAAGAGGCCCTCCCTTGATAGGTGAATGTTTTATGAACAGCCTCTTTTCAAGGAAGGAATACAAGTTATGAGTAAGCATAGGTGTAACCCTGCTAATAATCAAAGAAATAGAAATTAAAACAACATTTTTTGTTTTAGTTTATTAAATCTGTCAAGATTAAAAGTGTTAATAATTTAGGGATGCCTAGCTGGCTTGGTCGATGGAGCATTGCGACTCTTGCTTTTGGGTATGTAAGTTTGAGCCCCATATTGGGTGTAGAGATTATTTATTTTTAAAGACTATATTATTTATTTTTAAATAATTTTTTAAAATGTTTATTCATCTTAGAGAGAGAAAGAGAGAGTGCAAATGGGGGAGGGACAGAGAGAGACGAAGACAGAATGTGAAGCAAGCTCTAGGATCCATGCTGTCAGCACAGAGATGGATATGGGGCTTGGACCCATGGACTTCAAGATCACAACCCAAGCCGAAGTCGAATGCCCAGCCGACTGAGGCATCCAGGTGCTCCTGTAGAGATTATTTAAAAAGAAAAGCTTTTGGGACACCTGGGTGCTTCAGTCAGTTAAGCATCCAACTTCGGCTCAGGTCATCATGATTTTGTGGTTTGTGAGTTCAAGTCCCACATTAGGGTCTCTGCTGTCACTAAAGAGCCTGCTTTGGATCCTCTCTTTCTCTCTCTGTCTCTCTCTCTCTCTGTTTCGAAAATAAACCATTAAAAATCCATTTAAAATTAAAATTAAAAACATTTTTAAAATTAAAAAAAAATATTTATTTTTAAGAGAGAGAGAACGAGAGTGTGAGCATGCCAGCAAGGGAGGGGGGTGGGAAGAGGGAGAGAGAGAATCCCAAGCAGGTTCTACACTGACAACGCAGAACCTGATGTAGGGCTTGAACCCATGAACTGTGAAATCATGACCTGAACTGATTGAGTGTCTGACTCTTGATTTTGGCTCAGGTCGTGATTTCAGGATGGTGGAATCTAGCCCTGCCTCAGACTTCTTGCTAAGCATGGAGCCTGCTTGAGATTCTCTCTCTTTCTTTCACTTTGCCCCTTTCCCTACTTGTCCGTGCGTTTTCTCTGTGTCTCTAAGTTAAAAACAAAAACAGATAAAGAAATTTAATACAAGTGTAATCTTTTAAAGGAGGGCCGAATGAAATGTCAGGATTGTAAATTGTTTCCATCTTATACCCAGATAACCTCCTTTGGCTGATATCCAGTGAATCAGTCTCCAGATTGGAGGAGGGAGGACTCTCTTCCTCTCAAGGGTTGTCATTGTTAGTTTTTCCATGGGCCTTTTGAGGATGGCTCATTTTACGTAACGCGATGAAAAAACTGCGTACTGAGCTGTAGGAAGAATTCTTAGACCCTTGGATTCCTAATTTTCCTTTTTAAAACGTGTGTTGAGGGTGGGGAGGGGTGGAAAAAAAAAAGTGTGTTGAGAATTTCTCAAAAAAGCAGTATGAATAAAATTGTGTTCATGTTCATTTATCCATTAATCTCATTTTCCCATTCTAGCAAATATTTCCTAGTGAAGCACCCCAGGGTGGGGGGGAAGGCTTTATTCTGTAAAGATGTTTATCAGACTAGAGGGAGGTAAGAGAGAAGACCATGAGTGGGTCTGCCCCTTTACCAATTAGATGAATTTCTTAAGTCTCTTTGAATCTCACTTAAAACAACAACGACAACAAAACATGCTTTGAGAGTTAGAAAAAAGTTTCAAGAGTAGTACACTTAATTCCTAAATATCCTTCTTCCAGATCTCCTAGATGGTAATATCTTTTACCAGGTTTACCTTATCTTATTTATTTTTTTTAAATGTGTGTGTGTGTGTGTTTTTTTTAATTTTTAATGTTTTATTTATTTCTAGGAGAGAGAGAGAGAGAGACAGCGTGAGCAGGGGAGGGTCAGAGAGAGAGGGAGTCACAGACTGAAACAGGCTCCAGGCTCTGAGCTGGCAGTCAGCACAGAGCCCGACGCGGGGCTCGAACCCACGAACCGCGAGATCATGACCTAAGCGAAAGTCGGACGCTTAACCGACTAAGCCACCCAGGCGCCCCTACCTTATCTTTTTCTCCTTCTTACAAAGGAGAAACTAGAAATAGCATTTCCCCTGAACCTTTTGAGAGTAAGCTGTAGATGTGGTATCTGAATATTTTATTGTGAATTTTATTTTTTAATATATATTTATTTTTGAGAGAGAGCTCAGTGAGGCAGGGAGGGGCAGAGAGAGGGGGGAACAGAAGATAGAAGTGGGCTCTGCACAGACAGCAGTGAGTCCAACATGGGGCTTGAACTCAAGAATCTTGAGATCATGACTTGAGCTGAAGTCGGCTGCTCAACTGAGTGTATTTTTTTTAAAAACCTTTAAAAAAACCCCCACATAATTACAGAACAGTTTATTAAGAATAAGGATGCCTGAGTGGCTCAGTTTGTAGAGCATCTGACACTTAATTTTTGGCTCATGTCATGATCCCAGGATTGTGGGGTCGAGCCTTGTGTTGGGTTGAAAATATAGGAAGTTGGCAGGGTATCTGAAGGAGATGGGAGTCTTTAAAACTGCCAAGTCCTGGCTCCCAACAACAACATTTAGTACAGGTTACTGTCATATTGGCAATCACTATTATAAAGGTGACAGGACTTGCTCTCTTTGTTCTACCTGACAGTTACTACATGTTTTTCCATATGACATGCCTAAGACAAGGCCACCCTGATATCCCCACTTTTACTTGATATTTTACAAGTAAAATATCCCTATTTTACTTGATAGAGATGGCCCTCAAGTGTCAAAATGAATCAGTGCCAGCCTGAAGGATGGGTTTGGGCATCCATTGCTTCAGGGTACAGCCTTTGGGACCCTTGGCACCTGAATCAGCTGACAGGACACATCTGGAAGTTGCAGAGATTCCCTACTCCTCTCCTTTTTAGTTATATCTATATACTCTGTTCACTACCAATTGTATACCATCTTTTCTCCCTTTGAGATACCATTCGCTTTTCTTTTTTTCACTGAGTATATGCTCAGCAGTCACCATTAATACTTATGTCAGAGGAACCTTGGTGGCTGAGTTGGTTGGGCGTCCGACTTCAGCTCAGGTCATGATCTTGTAGTTTGGGAGTTCGAGCCCTGTGTTGGGCTCTGTCCTGACAGCCCAGAGCCTGGAGCCTGCTTCGGATTCTGTGTCTCCTTCTCTCTCTACCCCTCCCCCACTCACACTCTGCCCCTCAAAAATGAATAAACATTAAAAACAAAAAAACTTATGTCAATGTCTATAGTCATTTTTGGTTGTCTAAAACCATCGTTGTTGATTTCTATGGAAAGGTTCATGGGAATAATATTTCCTGTGTTATTAGGTGCTGGTAACAATTTATTCCCTTCATACTTGAGTATAAAATGATTTTTTTTTTAAATTTATTTTGTGTTTTTTTTTAAATTTTTTTAAAAATTTTTTTCTAGGAGAGAGAGAGACAGCGTGAGCAGGGGAGGGTCAGAGAGAGAGGGAGTCACAGACTTAAACAGGCTCCAGGCTCTGAGCTGGCAGTCAGCACAGAGCCCGACGCGGGGCTCGAACCCACGAAACGCGAGATCATGACCTAAGCGAAAGTCGGACGCTTAACCGACTGAGCCACCCAGGCGCCCCTTTTTTAATTTATTTTGAGAGGGTGAGCGAGTGAGAGAGAGAATCCCAAGCAGGCTCCTCACTGTCAGCGCGGAGCCCCACGTGGGACTTGAACTCACAAACTGTGGGATCATGTCCTGAGCAGAAATGAAGAGTTGTATGCTTAACTGACTGAGCCACCAGGCTAAATTTTTACTTTAAATATTTCCCCCTTTCACCTTCTAGTTCTCTTGAAACATTAGCTGTTAAAAATTTATTTTTGTGTTCCTTCTTTGTGTGTAGTCTTCATTTTTATTTCTGAGTTTGAAAACCTGTAGCCATTATTTTATGTATTATTGTATCATGCTCAGTTTTCTTTCAGTTTTCCAACAGAAGATAGCAGTTGAGCTTTGTTCTCTAGGTACTTTTTTTTGGTGTGTTTTCATCAGTTTTGGGGACATTACCTCGCTCCTTATTCTATTTTTCTTCTCTTCTCTTCTCTTCTCTTCTCTTCTCTTCTCTTCTCTTCTCTTCTCTTCTCTCTTCTCTTCTCTTCTCTTCTCTTCTCTTCTCTTCTCTTCTCTGTATTTATTATTTAGAGAGAATGAGAGTGGGGGTAGAGGGGGAGGCAGAGAGAGAATCCTAGGCAGGCTTCAAGCTACCAGCACAGAACGTGATGTGGGGCTCAATCACATGAACTGGGAGATCATGATCTGAGCTGAAATCAAGAGTCAGATGCTCAACCAACTAAGCCACTCAGGTGCTCCCCCACTCTCTCTCTCTGTTTTTTTTTTTAAAGTAGGCTTCCCACCCAGAGCAGAGCCCAGTATGGGTCTTGAACTCATGACCTTGAGATGTTAAGAGTCAGACACTTAGGTGATTGAGCCACACAGCCTCCCCCCCAATAATTTTAATTTAGATAAATATAGCCCTTGGTATACTGACCAAAATACTTTTTTTTTTTTTAAATGTTTTATTTATTTCTAGGAGAGAGAGAGAGAGAGACAGCGTGAGCAGGGGAGGGTCAGAGAGAGAGGGAGATACAGAATCCGAAACAGGCTCTAGGCTCTGAGCTGGCAGTCAGCACAGAGTCCGATGCGGGGCTCGAACCACGAACCGCGAGATCATGACCTAAGCGAAAGTCGGATGCTTAACCGACTAAGCCACCCAGGCGCCCCCCAAAATACCTTTTAAGAGTTGACAGCAGGGTTTTTTTTTTTTTTTTTTTGACAGCCAAGTTGGTTCTAAGCCTAGGTCCTAGCAAGTTCTACGACTTCCTGTTCTTCCAGTTTTCTCTAGTGCTTGTTACTCCCATCCCCCAGGGGAAAGAAAATTTAAGTGGGTCACATGGCCTGTCAAGATGAATAATAACTTTACATCATTTGGCCAAAGGACTGGGACCTTTATGCCATTTAATATGATGTAATTTAATATGATGGAAATAAGTTGTATACATTTGAGAGCTCTAAATTCAGTCTTTTTTTTTTTTTTTTTTAAGCTCTTCAACGTCACCTTACTTCACTCAGTGGATTCTCATTCAGTCACTAAGAGACATCATTTATTTATTTATTTATTTAACATTTATTTTTGAGAGACTGAGAGAGATCATGAGTGGGGGAGGGGCAGAGAGAGGAGACAGAATCTGAGGTAGGCTCCAGGTTCTGAGCAAGCTGTCAGCACAGAGCCCTATGTAGGGCTCGAACCCATGAACTGTGAGATCATGATCTGAGTGGAAGTCGGACACTTAACCAGCTGAACCACTCAGGCACCCCACGTCTTTTGTTTTTTTAGTTAATCAGTATTTCTGTTACATAGTGCTATAGTGCTTGAGACTTTTTTTCCCCTTTTTATAGCATATTTTGGCATATAACTTATATTTTGTGTGATTAAATCTTTAAAAGTTGTATGTGTGCTTTTCAGGCAACAGCTGAACAGATGCGTCTCGCTCAAGTGATCTTTGATAAAAATGATTCAGAGTTTGAAGCTAAAGTTAAACAGGTATGTTCTGGCAAATTATACTATTATTTTGGCAGTAGAATCTTCATAGTTAATAGTGTTATCAACAGTGAGCTATACATTTGTGAAAAGGCACATTGACATTGTCTAGATTTGTGAATAGAAAGTACATTTAGTATTGGCAAGTTCTCAGAAAATTTTGTTTAATGTTAAGAACTGAATTGCTTTTTTCTTTCTTTTTTAATTAATTAATTAATTAATTTATTTTTGAGAGAGACAGAGTGTGAGCAGGGGAGGGGCCGAGAGAGAGGGAGACACAGAATCCGAAGTAGGCTCCAAGTTCAGAGCTGTCAGCACAGACACCTATGTGGGGCTCGAACCCACGAACTGTGAGATCATGACCTGATCCGAAGTCAGACGCTTAACCGACTGAGCCACCCAGGCACCCCTGAATTGCCTTTTTCAAAATGGTTATGATTCCAAACATAGGCTGGAAAAATATAACATTAAATTTTAGGGCGATGTCTTCATTTAGAATTTTAACGAGAGGCCTTTTTGGTAATAAAAATCTTAATTTCAGAATCTTTGTTCCTGTTAAGACTTCTTTTTCCTTCAAGACTCTAGACTCAAGCTGTAACACTTATCTTGGTCCAGCCCTTGGTAGAGGTCTACTAGTAATTGTTCCTTGGATTGAGTGTCCCATAGTGAACTTGTTATTAAAAGTTAGATGGAAAAAGAAAGAAGCCTCAGTTCTTTGTTGAAGCCACTGTAAAGAATACAAGAAGAGTAAAACAAAAGCAAAGCAAAGTTTTAGTAAAGTGTACTCCATGGAAGAGCAGGGCAGTGAAGAGAGACATTGGCCTTGGAAAATTCAGGGTGTGGACATAACATCAGTTGTTTTCTTTTGGGGAGATACTTGGGTTGCAACATTTCAGTGACAGACCTGGATTATAGAATAATTAGTCACCTATGCATGTCCTTTCCCAAGATGTATTTGAAATGCCTGCACCTGTAGGAAACTACGACGTTATTTCTATTCTAGAGACCTAGGCCAAATAAGGGCAAGCGTCTGCTTTCTGTACAACTGCAAAAAGCACAGCAAAATTAAAATCTTCCTCTGTTGAGATGTTGTAACCACAAATCGACTGCTAGATGGGTGGATTGGTGTGGTCCCCTGACTCTTCTCAGTTAGAGTTCTCCATCAGGATGTTTAAGGTCCATCTACCTTTTGCTCATGCCTACATTCCTGCTTAATGAACTGTATAGCCCTTTACTATGTAAACTCTTTGTTTTTATTTACAGTTGCTGTTGTTAGACAATTGGCAATATTTTTAGAAGGGCACAAAAAGGATTTATTAAAAATTATAGAATTTCTTTTCTGGAAGGAGATTTATGTACAGTTTGAGATGTACTGCTTCATTTTATATTGCATTTTATCTGAATAGCATAGTAGATACACAAAAAAAGAACTCTGGTCCAGGAGTTCAGAGTTATAAGTTTAAATTTCCATCTCTTACTAATTCAGTCACGGGGGGTGTGTGTATCTTAACACGTGTATATTGCAGGTATTGTGTTAATAGAGGATGGGACACCCGGGTGGCTCAACTGGGTAAGTATCCAACTTTGGCTCAGGCCATGATCTCACAATTCATGGGTTCGAATCCTGCATCGGGCTCTCTGCTGTCAGCACAGAGCCCACTTCAGATCCTCTGTCTCCCTCTCTCTGCTCCTCCCTTCCCATGTGCATGCGCTCTCTCACTCTCGCTCTCGCTCTCTCTGTCTCTCTCAAAAATAAGTAAACATTAAAAAGTAACACAGATCATTGATTAAAAACTGACTCTAGTAGATATCCAAAGACCAAAGCACTGGAAAGCTGTAAAGTGTGTAGAACTTAACTGTGTAATGCAGAGAGGAGATCACAGAGAGAATGGTATAGTGCAAAGAGCTGTATTTATGAGATTAGGATACCTAGATTCCAGAGAGGCTTTGCTATCAATTAGTTTTTTGACCCTAGAGAAAGCACTGCAGATGTTGGTGTCAATCCATTTTTAACAGGTAGTAAAAGCAGTTAAAATGTATATAAGACACAACAGAAACTTAAATTATACATTTGTTCACTGGTAATTAAGAAACTTGTCTTGTGCTTAATCTGTGATTATACTTGTGATGAAAATGTTTAGCTTAATCTCCCTTTATAAAGAGAATGTACCAAGGAGTTTCTTTGATTACTTCAAACATAGCACCCTGTTGAAGCTGCTTGTGGAAGTACTGTCCATTTATGAGACCTTTGGGTGTTGTAACTTATTATGTATGTGGAGTGTTCTAATCCCAGCAGTGATAGACCACATAGGTAATATTTTCTGTGTTTAAAATGGTTGGACTGGATGTTCTGTTAATGTAGCCACATACATTTGGTCTTTGGGAAATGTAGAGTCCACTTAGTATTTGAGTTGTTCAAAATTTTGTGAATTCCAGGCCATTGAACTAAGTTGGAATAGTCACCTGACCCTGATTATGCTGAGACTTATGGTATACATGTATGTATGTGCTGCTGATTAATAATCTGATACTTGGTCAGCTTGAAGGAATGTTGATTAGTAGTTTGACTCTTCTGTATTGATGAAAAGACAAGGAATGGCTACAGAAAGCAGGTAAACCTGTGCTGATGATAAATTCAGAGTCTGGAAGGAGGGCATCTTCATGGGGATGGTCTGTGTAATTTCTATTTTTATATAGAAGAATTATTTAATTTTATTAAAAAAATTTTTTTAATGTTTATTTTTGAGAGAGGAGAGACAGAGCATGAGCAGGAGAGAGACAGAGAGAGGGAGAAACAGAATCCGAAGTAGGCTCCAGGCTCTGAGCTGTCAACACAGAGCCCAATGCGGGGTTTTAACCCACAAACTATGAGATCCTGACCTGAGCCAGAGTCAGATGCTTAACCGACTGAGCCACCCAGGTGCCCCAGAATCCTTTTATAAAAATGTTTATTTATTTTAATGAGAGAGAGAGAGAACATGAGCGGGGAAGGGGCAGAAAGAGAGAGAGAGAGAGAGAGAGAGAGAGTCCCAAGCAGGGTCCACCCTCTCAGCACAGAGCCTGACGAGGGTCTTGAACCCGTGAACCATGAGATTTTGACCTAAGCTGAAGCCAAGACACTTAACTGACGAAGCCACCCAGGTGCCCCTAGAAGAATCTTAAAATTAATATCAAGTGCCATTTTGGGGTCCCCTTAACCATTTCCTTATAATTTCAATAGCTTATGGAAGTGACGGGGAAAAATCAGGATGAATGCATAGTGGCCCTACATGACTGTAATGGAGATGTGAACAAAGCTATCAATATATTGCTGGAAGGGAATTCAGACACGGTAAGTATTATTATTATTAATTGTTTTGCAGTGCTAAGATTTGTCTCCAATTCCATATTGCATTTTGAACTTCACCTTTTTGGGGGTGAGGGGTGGAGGGAGTTATGGGTTCCATTCCATATTTGTTTTAAGACCAGAAAGAACACTAACCTGAAATGACTGTTTTTGTTATATATGGTTTCTTCATGAAGTTGTAGAATCTGAAGACTCGAAAGAGAACTTGGTCATCTACTCCAGCCTTACACAGTTTCCAAATTCTCTGGGCCTGTGGACATTTTCACCACCTGAAAAACTTCTCTTGGCTTCACTGCTCATGTTTCTTCATCTCAGTCGTCACCTCTTACTACTTCTTATATCTCTAGACTAACAGAAAACCAGGATTTGCTGGTATATCTATTTGCTTATGTGTGAATATTCTACAGACAAATTTTGAGAGATAGATATAAGGAAAAAAAGTGTGGGTTTTTTTTTTTGTTGTTGTTGTTTTTTCATTAGCTTAGTAAAGGTTTGAGGTAAGCACACTAAAGCTCCTCCCTTTTATTTTAGGAAGGATATAACTAAAGGCACAGTAGGCAGTTGTTAGCCCTAATCTTTTGATTTCTACATGGAGATTGCACAATATTTCATTTGTATTTTGAAATTGAAACCATCTTAGAGTAGATTTAAAACAAATAATGATGCACCTTAAAAGGAGTATGCAAATGAACACAACCAGAAATGCTTTCTTTGTCAGTGTTCAAGTTTAATCAAGTTCTCATTTTTAAGGATAGGCTATATAAAAATGAACTGTTGTGAGTATTTTGAAAGTATAACAAGTATCTTTAATATGAAGAAAGCAGAAAGAGTCTTATAATTATAAAAATGAGATAATTGGGAATATACTTCACTATTTGAGTATAGCAAGATCTGTGAGTAAAATTCCATTCACGATAACACTAGTCAACATGGTAAACTACCAAATATGTCAGTTTGTTGGGAAAATACGTCATATTAAGCAATGAAATAAAATTTAGAATTTTTGTTTGCTGACACTTAGGCCTATGTTTTCTAGGGAATGTGTTTACCACACTACTAATGGTTGCAGTGTAGAATGGCTCTCTGTTGTTTCTTTTCTTTTGTTTTCTTTTTTTTAATGTTTATTTTGAGAGACCATGTGAGTGGGGGAGGGGTAGAGAGGGAGAGAGAATCCCAAGCAGGCTCCCACCTGTCAGCGCAGAGCCCAATGGGGATTCAGTCCTATGAACTGTGAGATCATGACCTGAGCCGAAATCTAGATTCAGATGCTCAACCATCTGAACCATGCTGGAACCCCATCTCTGATTTTCAAAATGAGCTGAAGAGCTAAACTATCCTCCTATTTACATATTTAAAAAAATTACTCTGCATAAAGGAAATATTTCCAAATCATTAATTTGAGGGTCTGTTCTCTTTTTTATGGTAGAGGTAGGCCAAGGTACTACTTTGTGTTGCCTTCCCTTTAGCTCCAGCAGACTTTATTCCTTTTTTGTAGTAGTTGGGTGGGTTTTTAAGTCTTAAATGAAATGTCCAGTTCTCTCTTCTATTTAGTTTTACTTCTTCTGCTCATTTGAGACTGAACCCAGAGGAGTTACTTCTGGGTTGAATGATGAAGAATATATCTTTGGTTATCTTGAACCTGGAAACCACAAAGTGGGGTCAGATCTGGTTTAATTTCTTCACATATCAGAATATAGCAAATTGCAGCCTGAATAAATACACAAAAGAATATGTTTGTTGAGAGATGAGAAGGCTGTGGGGGAAATGAAGAGGCAGAGGCAAAGTCTTTTTGAAACCTTGGTTTGTTAAGCTTCATGCTATGGTACATCTTTTCTTTGATAGTATTTGCCTTATATCCTGCCTGGTTGTTGTTTGCAGCAGCCATGACTAACCAGTTGTAAGGAATATCTTCCCCTGACTGGGGTAGAATTTATTGGGGGTTGAGGTACTAGTCAATGTAAACACTGTAGGATTGGTAGAGCAAGAACATTTAAAATAAACCACAAAAGGGGGATGCCTGGGTGGTTGAGATGGTTAATGTCTGACTTTGGCTCAGGTCATTATCTTCCAGTTCATGAGTTTGAGCCCTGCCTCAGGTTCTGTGCTGACAGCTGGACCCTTGAGCCTTCTTTGGATTCTGTGTCTCCATCTCTCTCTGCTCCTCTTCTGCTTGTGCTCTTTCTCTTTCTCTCAAAAATGAGTGAACATTAAAAAATTTTTTTCAATAAACCATGAAAGCAAACAAATCTGTTTTATCCTCTTGGCTAACCTTATTTCATTCAGGATCCTCTGAAACCAAATTATTTCTTTGAAACAACCACATGCGAAGTAACTGCTTGAGCTAAAGCCGACCCCACATGATTTCTTTGAAAAAAGTAATGTTAAGTGGAAATGTTCATGCTTTTTTTTTTTTTAAGGGTCAGTGTCTTTCTCACGGAAGAGTAGCTGTCACAAAAGAAAACATTAAACGTGATCATAAGTGCTAAACCTTTCGTTTCATTATAATGCTGTTTTGAGTGACAGAATAGTTTTGAAATATCAGTCTCTTGCATTAATGTTCTTTTTTTTCCCCCCAAGTAATTTGTTTGTGTTGTGTAGTTCCTGGCAAATATAAGGAGGTGGGAGAGTGATTTTTAATTAGCTGGCCTGGAAAGTTGCGTTTCTGATTAGTAAATGTGTCTGGGAGGGCCATCCCTCTGAGAACTTCTTCAGACCTGTTCTATAAGTAGCAGCAAAATATAGATAACAAAATATATATAGAAAATATAGATTGTTAGAAGTTCTATTGAAAATTTTTTATAATTATTTGGTTCGTGTTGAAAGCTTGTGTGCATGCTCATAGACTGTTCTGTCTGCGATATTGTCTTTAGCATTTACAGTGGTGTTAGATCAGTTGCCCTTAAGTTTGCTTTCCTTACTTTGCCCCACAAATAAGTTCTTGTCAGTCTTTGTAGAGTTCACAAGCCAAGACTTGCTTATGGGCATCCTGAATGAAATGGGCTCAGATGTTTTACATATAGAGAGTATGTCCCTTTATAATGATTGAGTACCTTTAGGTTTGGCCATGTAAAGACATTATAAATTGTATACATATGCACCTTGTGCTGACTCTACTGTGTATAATTTTCTAGGACCTCTATAATTTACTTTTTCTCTTGTTAAGAGGACAGGATTCTATCTTAGATAAGATTCTTGTTTATTCATATTAGTGAAAATAAGTTGAGTTTGTACAGTACAGAATTATTTTTCTGGAATAAATAAGCTTTATTTAATAAAAAAAGCAATGCAGAATGATAAAAAAATTAAATCATATTAATGTCCTTATTTAACTGTACCTAGCTTCCTTCAGTATATACATAGGCTTTCATTTGAACTAAAAAAATGTAATCCTATTTTATACAGTTTGTTGGATAGTTGGCTACACTTCTGTCATAGGTCTCTTTTTGTGTATACCTGGATAACTCTTTAAGTGGCTATATATTGCTCTTTTTATGGATATTTTAGGGTAGATAGTCTCTTAAGCTAGATATTTGCAGACTCCCTACCCCCGTTTTATTGTACTGTTGCATATAAATGTTCGCACAATTATAAAATTATTTTCTGTAAATAAAGGCCTGGAACTAAATTTTCTGGGTCAAAAGCTGTAAACTTAATTAGTTTGAGTACTATTCCTAGGTTGACTTGCAAGAAGGTTAAAATAGCTGCATACTCCTCAGAACCGAACATACCTGATTATTCTGCTGAAACTGTTAGTTGTTCATTTTTAAAAATGTGTATCAAGCTTAATGGTAGAAAATAACTTGTTTTAATGTGTATTTTTTCCATATCCAGTGATTTTATATTTAGGTATACGTAGGTTCAGCAGAGGTTTGTAGATGTTGGAAAAATTCCTTCTAAAAAAGGGTTTTAACTCTGGGCTTCACCATTTGGAAGTAATTCAGCTATATGTTTCTTTAATTTTAGTTAATTAATTTCCAGTGCTTTTCTTTACTTGGATATATACAATGTTAGTGATTTCCTTTTATTCTAAGATTTTTTTAAAGCTTAATATAGTTATTGCTCTTACTTTGGGATTGAATCACTTCAGATCTCTTGAGAAATGAGTTAAATAATGACAAAGTAAATAGAAACAAATGGGCCAGTTTTGGGATTTCTCAGTAACATACCTTTATTGATATCCTAATGTTCACTTATTTTCCCAAGAATGTTGTGTTCTTTCTCAGCAATTTACATACATATGATTGATTTGATTTCAGTCACTATTAGAGGAGAGGCAGAGAAGGGAGGTGATATAAATAATCTGACTTCTCATTAGAACAGGTCTTTGAAGTCAAACTTTTGGGTACTTAGTTTATTATTTTTTTTATGTTTAATTATTCTTGAGAGAGAGAGAGAGAGAGAGAGAGAGAGACCAAGTGCGGGTGGGGGAGGGGCAGAGAGAGAGAGACACACACAGAATCTAGAGCAGGCTCAGGCTCTGGGCTGTCTTTGGGTACTTTGTTTAAAACAAACAAAAAACAAATTTTATTTGCCTACCATTAAATTTTTTTAGATGATTGGGGCGCCTGGGTGGCTTAGTCGGTTAAGCGTCCGACTTTCGCTTAGGTCATGATCTCGCAGTTCGTGGGTTCGAGCCCCGCATCGGGCTCTGTGCTGACTGCCGGCTCAGAGCCTGGAGCCTGTTTCAATCTGTGACTCCCTCTCTCTCTGACCCTCCCCTGCTCACGCTGTCTCTCTCTCTCTTAGAAATAAAACATTAAAAAAAAAAAAATTAAAAAAAAAAAAAAAATTTTTTTAGATGATTACTTTGGTTAAGTGAATAGAGCAAGTTGCATTTCTGAGATTTTATGGAGTATTTTAAAATAATTTTGTATTCTTTGAGCAAATCTACTTATTAATAGGCTTAAGGCCTACTGATAAAAGGGAGGATGGCATTGTGTGGGAGCTTAGGGGAAATGTCAGTTACTGTAGTCTTAAATCATAGGTAAAAGCCGTAAAGTACAGGAAAAGGCTCTATGGTGGGACAACACACAGTATGTTAATTAAGCTAGCTGCTGTACTCTGTTGTGATGTATCTAGAAATAGGAGCTTAGCAAGAGGTTTCTTGTCTTTATCATCAGAGGATAAGAATTAAAATGTTAGGCAAGTGAGTTGCAAGGCATGGGTAATTAGGTCTGAAAGATGTGCACACCCTTCATGATTGTATACACTTAGAACGACAGCTCTGACCATTCTTATCTTTGGTAGACTTCATGGGAGACTGTAGGGGGGAAGAAGAAGAATTTTGGAAAAGAAAGTTCAGAGAACAAAGAGAATAGAGAGAAGAGAAGTGAGAGAGAAATAAACCGTGGACGTGGAAATAACAACCGGAAAGGAAGAGGTGGCAATCGTGGGAGAGAGTGTAAGTACATTTCTTCTCAGTTTTTTGTTAAGAGAATTCTTATGACACCAAGAAGCTGAAAGAGTGGTCCAGTGAATGCCCATAAGTCTAGTTCCTCAATGCAGTGTTTGTCTTTATAGTTAACACTTAATGAGCTACAACTAAGTAGTTCATTAGAATCCTAACTGATGCAATTCCGTATTAGCACTTAACCTGAGCTGTAGGTAATCGTGTTGTGTCACTTAAGACGGTTTTCTGTTATGTATCAAGTGTATCCTCTAATTTTTTTTTAATGTTTATTTATGTTGAGAGAGAGAGATTCTCAAGGTGGCTCCCGACTGTCTGTGCAGAGCCTGATGTGGGGTTCAAACTCACAAACCGTGAGACCATGACCTGAGCTGAAATCAAGAGTCAGGTGCTTAACCAGCTGAGCTACCCAGGCACCCCAAGTGTATCTTCTAATTTTAAAGGAGGTTTTTCATTCATTGGTAGATGATGCTGTTTATTCTTCCCACTTAAGAGGTACTAGTTGTATAAGCAAGGGTTAGATAAAAAGGTAGATTGTCATATAGGGAAGATTTTCATTATTCTTTCATTTGATTCAGATTTTGTAATCATTTACACATAGCAACACTACCTGCTGTGCAGACATACCGAAGTAGCTAAATTATGAGTGAATAAAAGGTAAATATTTGATACATCATCTTAGAGAGTTTTGCTAATTTATTTATTCCATAGATGTTTACCTACAATGTGGCTGGTATCTAATAGGCATAGGGCAATGAATAAAACAAATATTTACATTCCTAAGTAGGGTGAGATATAACAATAAGAAAAGAAATAACATGTTTTGAAGGAACATTATATTTTAATGTTATATGTGGAGATTATGCTATGGGGAGGAACAAAGGCAGCAAGATCAGGATTTGAGGGAGGTATTTGGCAAATTTATTTATTTAATTTTTTTAAAGTTCATTTATTTAGAGAGAGAGAGTGTAAATGAGAGAGGCAGGGGCAGAGAGAGGAGAGAGAATCCTAAGTGGGCTCTGTGTTGAAGCACAAATGTGAGGCTGAAACCCATGAACTGTAAGATCATGATCTGAGCCAGAACCAAGAGTCAGATGCTTAACCAGCTGAGCCACCTAGGCGCCTCAGGGAGGGGTTTGCCAAATTTAAATGGAGCAGCCAAAAAAGGCACTCAGGGGACAACAACATTGATTCATAGGATTTAGACCCTGTGAAAGAGATGAAGAGAGAAAGCTGCGTCAGTATTCCACATGAATATTCTATACAGTCATTAATTGCAATATAGGGATGAGGAGAAGACAAGACTGTGTTGACATATCCTGGACAGCATCTAAAGAATCATAAGATGTGGTCTCCAACATAAGTTTTCCAGCAACTCACTATTTTCTTGGTATTGGTGTTTTACTATTCTATGCCTTTCTAGGCTTTGAACATAACCAAAAAGCCAGTGTTGTGTGTTATGTAGCTGGATAAGCAGTTTTTTGAAGCAAACTTGATTTAGGGGAGGGCAGGTTCAACTAGAAGAAAGAAAAAGTGGTACATCATTTTTATTTCCCTACAGAATTTTCACTTATGAATTTAAGCAAGATGTGCTGTCATCATTTTTAAAAACATTTTTTTATTTTTACAAATAGTTTATTGTCAAGTTGGTTTCCATATAACACCCAGTGCTCATCCCCACAAGTGCCCTCCTTCATGCCCATCTTCCCCCTCCCCCCACACACCCATCAGTCCTCAGTTCTCAGCATTCAAGAGTCTCTCATGGTTTGCCTCTCTCCCCCTCCCCCACTATTTCCCCCCTTCTTCTCCCCCATGGTCCTCTGTTAAGTTCCTCCTAATCCTCCTATACGTGCAAACATATGGCATTTGTCCTTCTCTGCCTGACTTATTTCGCTCGGCATAACACCCTCAAGGTCCTAAAAACATTTTTTAAATGTTGATTTATTTTGAGAGAGAAAGAGCACGAATAGGGAAGGGGTAGAGAGGGAGAGAGAGAATCCCAAGCATATAGAGTCTGATGTGACGATCTCACGAACCTTGAGATCATGACCTGAGCTGAAATCAAGAATCAGATGCTTAACTGACTGAGCCACCCAGGTGCCCCACTGTCATCAGGTTTTGAGCCACTTTTATCTGGTGGTGTTTTTTCCTGTTATCTAATCCATATGGTATAATGTTAGTCTTTAAAAAAGTCTTTTTGTCCTTGCCTTTGATAATTCTTACATAACAATTATGTACAAGAGGTGCTCTTTTCTTCCGTAGTTAGAGGCGAAGAAAATGGAATTGATTGTAATCAAGGGGACAAGCCTTCAGACCGGGGCAAGCGAACCCGTGGCAGAGGTAAGACAGTATAAAGGGGGAAGGAGATGGTTGTGACTGGAAGAAGGAACAGGCTAGTGGGGTACTTATTTCTCCAATAAGGCATGGCAGTGTACTCTAAAAGAATGGTTGATCTGCAGTTTTTAGATTTGTTTACTGATTGCTATGAATGAGCTGTTTGGATTCATGTAATTTTGAGGAGACTTTGTGGTTGTTTTTATTTTTTATTTTTTTATTTTTATTTTTTTTGTTTTTAGTTTTTAAATAAACCAAGAAAGCCCTTAAAAAATCTTTTTTATTGTTTATTTTTGAGATAGAGTGTGAGCAAGGGAGGGGCAAAGAGAGAGACACCCACAGAATCTGAAGCAGGCTCCAGGCTCCAAGCCATCAGCATGGAGCCCAATGCGGGGCTCAAACCCGCTGACTATAAGCCAAAGTCGGACGCTCAACCAGCTGAGCCACCCAGGCGCCCCGCCAAGAAAGCCCTTTAAATGAATACTTTAAAAGTTGAAGTTCTGATCAAAAAGTTACTAAATTCTCCTTTTTTGGATTTTAACAGATGTGTTTTACTCATATGATACTGGTTTTATTTTATTTTTTTAAAGCTTATATTGAGAGAGAGAGAAAGAGAGCACAGGAGGGGCAGATAGGGAGAGAGAGGATCCTAAGCAAGCCTGACAGTCTTGATGTTGATGTAGGACTTGATCTTAATATAGGACTCAATGTTGACATGGGAGCCTATCTCATGAACTGTGAGATCATAACCTGAACTGAAATCAAGAGTCAGAGTCTCAACTGACTGAACCACTCAGGCACCCCATGTTAGTGATCATTTCTTAACAGTCATTAATTTGGTATGTCATTAAGCCACTTTAATAATGTAATTTCATATTCTTTAGAGATGTGACTGAATTTTCTCAGGGTTCGAAAATCAGGATACACAATGTAATATGCCGATGCTACCTTGGTTCAGTGGATGAGCTACCTGAACTGACATTTTGTTTGATCTATTTTTTAATTGTTTTTCTTTTTCTTAATGTTCATTTTTGAGACAGAGGCAGAGCATGAGTGGTGGGAGGGGCAGAGAGAGAGGGAGACACAGAATTTGAATAGGATCCAGGCTCTGAGCTGTCAGCACAGAGCCTGACGCAGGGCTCGAACCCATGAACCGTGAGATCATGACCTGAACCAGAGTCGGATGCTTAACCAACTGAGCCACCCAGGCACCCCTTGTTTTTATTTTTTAAGGTTTTATTTGTATATAATCTCTACACCCAACATGGATCTCAAACTCAAAACTCCTAGATAAGAATTACATGCTCTGCCAACTGGCCAGATGCCCCTTTTTGATGCATTGTTACATGCACTTGTGACTGTTCTCCATATAAACAGTTCATAGTGACAGAATTTTTGATCATCAGTGTTATTAAGCACAGAAATAATGTAGACAGTATATATCCTACCACCAACTACCTTGGCTGTTTATTAAACTGTCATTTTTTATTAAAATTCTATATAGGCCAAAGGTAAATGATATCCAGAAATCAGAGAAGGGCAGAACTGTGTACTGCTTTGCCAGGGACGGTCAAAATAAGATTGGAATTATCTAACAGATTTTAATTATAATTCCCTTTTGTAGCCTTTTAAAATTATGATCAATTTTGGAAGTGTCTGGCTGTCTTAGTTGGTGAAGTGTGTGATTCTTGATCTCAAGATTGTGAGTTCAAGCCCCATGTTGGGTTTAGAGAGTACTTAAAAATTATGATCAATTTCAAACTTAGACCAAAGTGGAGAGAGTAGTTAATTGAACCATATGTACACTCCCTCTTAGTCAACAATACCTAAGGATTTTTAGCCATTTTGGCTTTATATGTCTCTTTCTACCTTCTCTGCAGACATTTTTAAGTCATAGTAAACTTTTGGTGCCATCTAATAGTCAACTCATGCATAAATTTCCTGATTATTTAAAAAGTGTCTTTTCATAGTTGATTTCTTTGAATCAGGATTGAAACAAGGTTTATACATTGCATGTTTTGATTCTCTTCAATCTAGAATATTTTTCTCCCTAACTTCTCTGTATCTCCTCCATTTCTCTTTACCATTGATTTGTTGTCAGACCATGTCATTTGTCCTTTAGGATGTCATGTTTCACACCATGCAGAAAGAGCGGGATAGAGAATCCCAAGCAAGCACTGGGCTGTCAGCGCAGACCCCAATATAGGGCTCGATCCGACAAATCTGGAGATCATAACCTGAGCTGAAATCAGTAGTTGGATGCTTAACTGACTGAGCTATTCAGGCACCCCAGTGAATAGCTTTTCTTTATGAAAAGATGGAAGGACTTAACTAGTGGGTAGCCCTGCAGTCATGTCTGTTTTGAAATGGTCGAATAGCTTATGAGACATTATGTGGATTGAAAGAAGCCAAACCAAGTAAAATTATATATAATGATGATATTGGCTTGCATTAAAATCCTTGATTCAATACCTAAACCTTTTTTTTTTTTTTAAAAAAAGATTACATTTGGGGCGCCTGGGTGGCTTAGTCGGTTAAGCGTCCGACTTTCGCTTAGGTCATGATCTCGCGGTTCGTGGGTTCGAGCCCCGCGTCAGGCTCTGTGCTGACTGCCAGCTCAGAGCCTGGAGCCTGTTTCAGAGTCTGTATCTCCCTCTCTCTCTTACCCTCTCCTGCTCACGCTGTCTCTCTCTCTCCTAAAAATAAAAAAAAAAAATTAAAAAAAAAAAACTAAAAAAGATTACATTTTATTTCATTTTTAAAATGTTTATTTTACTTTTATTTTTTTAAAGATTTTATTTATTTTGAAAGAGACAGAGACAGCATGAGCAGGGGAGGGGCAGAGAGAGAGGGAGAGAGAGAATCCCAAGCAGGCTCCGCATTGTCAGTGCAGAGCCTGACACGGGGCTTGAAGTCCTGAAACCATGGGATCATGTCATGACCTGAGCTGAAACCAAGAGTCGACTCTTAACTGACTCAGCCACCCAGGTACTCCTTTTAATGTTTATTTTTGAGAGGAAGGGGTTGTGAATGTGTGTGTGCAAGAGAATCTGTGGGGGAGAGGCAGAAATAGTGGGAGAGTATCCCAAACTGCATCTGTGCTGACAATAAAGATCTCGATGTGAGGCTCGATTCCATGAACTGTGAGATCGTGACATGAGCTAAAGTCAAGAGTCAGTTGCCCAGCTGGCTGAGCCACCTAGGCGACGCTATTTTATTTTTTTATTTGAGAGAGAGAGAGAGAGAGAGAACAGGCGAGCGTGTGAGCTGGTTAGAGGGGCAAAGGGAAAAAGAGGGAGAATCTTAAGTAGTCTCCATGCTCATTGCAGAGGCTAACTCGGTGCTTGGTCCTATGACCCTGGGATCATGACCTGAGCCAAAATCAAGAGTGAGCTACCCAAGCTCTCCTAAAGATTTTAATTTCTAAGTAATCTCTACACCCAAAATGGAGTTTGAATTCACAACCCAGAGATCAAGAGCCACTTGCTCTATGGACTGAGCCAGCTAAGGGCCCCAGTACCTAATCCTTGTTAAGAAAGGATATAACGTAGGGGTAAGGGATTCAGATTGATTGTCTCTAAATCAAAATGGACTTAACATTTTTTTATTTTTTATTTTTTTTATGTATATATATATCTTATGTTTATATCTGAGAGAGAGAGAGACAGAGACAGAGACAGACAGCATGAGCAGGGGAGGGTCAGAGAGAGAGGGAGACACAGAATCTGAAACAGGCTCCAGGCTCTGAGCCAGCTGTCAGCACAGAGCCTGATGTGGGGCTTGTACCCATGAACCGTGAGATCATGACCTGAGTGGAAGCCGGATGCTTAACCAACTGAGCCACCCAGGTGCCCCTCTAGGTTTTTTTGTTTTTTTGTTTTTTTAAAGTTTGTTTGAGAAAAAGAGAGTGGGTGTGTGTGCATGAATGAGCTGGGGAAGGGCAGAGAGGAGGAGAGAGTGAGAATCCTAAGCATGCTCTGCACTGTCAGTGGGGAGCCTGATGTGGGCTTGATTTTATGCACTGTGAGATCATGACCTGAGCAGAAATGTGAGTATCCCCACATATAAATGTAAGTGAGTTAAAATTTTTATATCCTAACACCTATACTTAAATATATTTAAGCAGGTTCTTAGAATGGTAGTGGTCTGTGTCTGGAGACTTCTTTGAATTGCTTTGAATCACACATCCAGCAGAGTGCAAGAGGGGAAAAACACTCGGTATTCTGTATATACAAAAACACAATTATTTTGCTTAGTAAATATTAGTACAGTTTGATAGTTAATTGTGCATTTGTCACTTTAATAATTAAAGTGTTTTACTGCTAGGAATTTACCCAAGGGATATAGAAATGCTGAGGCATAGGAGCACATGTACCTCAGTGTTCATAGCAGCACACTCAATAATAGCCAAAACATGGAAAGAGCCTAAGTGTTCATCAGCAGATGAATGGATCAAGAAGATGTGGTTTATCTATACCATGGAATACTACATGGCAATGAGAAACAATGAAATCTGTCCATGTGTAGCAACATGGATGGACCTTGAGGGTGTTATGCTGAGCGAAATAAGTCAGGCAGAGAAGGACAAATAACATATGTTTGCACATATAGGAGGATTAGGAGGAACTTAACGGAGGAACAAGAGGGAGAAGAAGGGAGGAAATGGTGGGGGAAAGGGAGAGAGGCAAACCATGAGAGACTCTTGAATGCTGACAAAAACTGAGGACTGATGGGGGGGGGGGGGGGGGGGGATGGGCATGGAGGAGGACACTTGTGGGGATGAGCACTGAGTGTTATGTGGAAACTAATTTGACAATAAACTATTTGTAAAAAAAAAAAAATTTAAAGTGTTTTATGTTACATGTTTTATGTAACATGTCACTTCCTAGAAGTTTAGTTTTAAGTCATTTAACGTCTTAATTTACTTTCTTGTGGTCTGTTTAATTAGCCTTTTAAAACCATTCATTCTGTCCTTTTGCAGTTTTTTTTGGTTTGTTGTGTAGTATGCAGATTTTAGAGTGTGTACTTAGGGGCACTTTGGTGGCTAAATCTGTTAAGTGTTCAGCTCTTGATTTCTGCTCAGGTCATGGTCTCACGGTTCGTGGCTTTGGACTCCACATGCTGCTTGGGATTCACTCTCATCTCTCTGCCCCTTCCCCTGCTCACACTCATTCTCTTTCTCAAAATAAATAAGTAAACTTTAAAAAGAAATCCAACATATACTTAAAAACAAGTGTAAGCTCTAAAGTATATTCTTAAAACAGTTTTTTATGGTCTCTATTGCCTTTATTCTTTTTTTTTAATGTTTATTTTTGAGAGAGAGAGCGAGCTAGAGCACAAGTGGGGGAGGGGCAGAGAGAGAGAGGGAGACACAGGATCCAAAGCAGGTTCCATGCTCTGAGCTGTCAGCACAGAGCCCAGTGCAGGTCTTGAACTATCGAGCTGCGAGATCATGACCTGAGCCAAAGTCAGATACTTAAACCGGCTGAGCCGCACAGGCACCCCATCTTTTTTTTTTTTAATGTTTATTTTTGAGGAAGTGTGTGTGCAAATGGGGGAGGGGCAGAGAGGGGGACAGAAGATCTGAAGCTGACTCTGCGATGACAGCAGAGAGCCTGATGAGCAGGCTTGAAACTCACAAACCCCGAGATCATGACCTGAGTTGAGATTATGACCTGAATGGATGTCAGTTGCTCAACCAACTGAGCCACCCACGCGTCCCTGCATTTGTTCTTTGATTTTGACCATACTTGTGAGCTCCTCTTACTGACTTCACATTGACTCCCCCTTAGCATACTAATCTACATCTGTGATTTTTTTTTTTTGCTAAAATTTCAAATTGCTAATAAAACTTGTCTTTATTGCCTTCTTTGTATAGTATTGGCTTAAAAAATCTTATGAAACAGTATGGGTTTAATATGGTAACCTAGAATTTCTGGGATACTTTATGTTAAGAATTTGATATCTGTGTTAAATGAAAATTCATACACATAATATGGGAGTATATTTTATAGCATGAAAAGTATGAGCTATAGCAAATGAAGTAAAATTAAATTCCCTTTATATGCCTAGTGTTTCTGTACCATTTGGGGAATGTTTGCTGTATTCAGAGGAGCAAGAGTCAGTGTGACACTTGTAAAGAAGTATTTTACTATAATTGGTTTAAAAGTTTGTTGAGAAGTATCTTGTGAGTTGTGTGTTTTTGTGAGAAAACTACAGCCTCTTTAGAGGAGGTTAGTAGCAGTTGTGCATGGCACTGTTGTCAGTGTCCTGGTCTTTGGTTATTGGTATCAAAATGTTTGGGGCCACCTGGGTGACTTAGTCGGTTAAGTGGCCGACTTCAGCTCAGGTCATGATCTGGTGGTTCGTGGGTTTGAGCCCCGCGTCAGGCTCTGTGCTGACAGCCTGGAGCCTGCTTCAGATTCTGTGTCTCCTTCTCTCTCTGCCTTTCTCTTCCTTGCTCACACTCTGTCTCTCAAAAATAAATAAACATTAAAAAAATATTTGGAACTGTATAAATGTTGACCATTCAAAGGTAACTTAGCTATCAAATAATAATTGTGTTTTGTGTATATAATGTGGAATTTAGCTGATGTATATTAAATATCTACCTCATGATTGGAAATTTTCCTGAATGATTTTGACTAATCCTGAGTTCAGATTGAACACCATGTTAAAAATCTGTGAGATTTGGAGTATTCTGGGTAAAAGTCTTTGTTATGTGACATATAATAGTAAAAACTAAGTATAATTCTGTATTCCAGTAGCCCAAACGGCTCTTTATTAGTATTGTATGTCTTTAGGAATAAGTTTCATTATTTATTTAATTTTAGAGAAAGAGATCCTGAGAGGGGGAGAGAGGCATAGGAAGGGAGTGAGCATATGTTAAGCAGGCTCCCTGCAGAGCATGACTCTTGTTCCCATGCGTTAGCATCATGAAGAGTTGAAATCTAGAGTTGTTGCTCAACTGATTTAGCCACCCAGGCACCTCCTAGTTTCTCTGTTTTTAAAACAATTTAATGCATGAATATGCTCTATATAATACATTTGAAAAGCAATTATTGAGTTCCTATTATGTTGCTAACATTCTAATTTTTAAATTTTTGCATTGTTTTCTATGCCTTCTTGGGCCCTGGTACAAAATGTATTTGACAAAATGTGGTGCTCTTAAATGTATTAATGAATTGCTGTGTTGTTTCCTATAATTGAATAGTGATATTTACATTTTTAAATAAGAGTTTAGGGGTTTTGGGGGGAAGACTCTCATATTTAAGTAATCTCCACACTCAATATGGGACTCAAACTCACAACCCTGAGATGACGAATTGTATGTTCCACTGACTGAGCCAGCCAGGCACTCCAGTAGGAGTTTTGTTTATGAGAAAAAGTTCTGTGTTCATGTAATTAATTGAAGTTACATATCAGTCTTAAATGCAACAACTAATATTTAAATACCTATTGCATTGCTGCAGAGAATGTTGTGAATAAGGTGTGATTCCTCATACCCTGGTTGGGAAAGGAGAAGAGACTGTCAAGTAAAATCACTATTTGACTAAGGGTCTTACCCCTTCTCTCCCTCCTTTTTTTCTTTTTTAAGTAGTAAAGCTGTAAACCCAATGTGGGGCTTGAATTAGATCAAGAGTCACATAATCTACCAACAGAGCCAGCCAAATATGCCACTTGGGTCTATAGATTGAGTGGGCTGGAAGATTCTCGGAGGAGGTGGGATTTAAGCTGAGGAGGAAGAAAGCCATAGGAAAGTTTGGATAGGAATATTCTGTACAGAAGCAGTAGCTAATGTAAATGTGGAAAAGAACTTGGATTTTTTTTACAAAATTAAAAGCTACCTGCTGGAAAATAAAATATACACAAAAGTGCTCATGGTTTGGTTTAAACATTTTACCTTGAAATTAAAAAGTACAGTGTAGGGGCGCCTGGGTGGCTTAGTCGGTTGAGCGTCCGACTTTCACTTAGGTCATGATCTCGCGGTCCGTGGGTTCGAGCCCCGCGTCGGGCTCTGTGCTGACTGCTGGCTCAGAGCCTGGAGCCTGTTTCGGTCTGTGACTCCCTCTCTCTCTGACCCTCCCCTGCTCACACTGTCTCTCTCTCTGTCTCCTAGAAATAAATAAAACATTTTAAAAAAAAAAATAAAAAAAAAAATAAAAAGTACAGTGTAATTTTGCATAATGTTTACTCAGATTTCCGGAAAGTTAATATTTTACATTTGTTTTATCATTTTCTCTGTTTATGTTACATACTATTGTTTTTTCTGAAACCTTTGAATATAAATTCCAATATAATGGCCATTTTACCCCTTAACATTTTAATGTATATCTCCTCTAAGAAAAAACACATTTTCTTAGGGAGCTTAGAATGATAAAATCAGGGAATTACTATTGATATAATATATAGGCCTTGTTTTAAAAACTCCAGTTTTCCTGTAATGTTCATTATAGTAACAACAACAAATAAATTCTGGTCTAGGATACAATCCAGGATTACACATTGTATTTAGTTATTATGTCTCTTTACTGTGTTTCATTCTAAAACAGTTTATCAATCTGGAGTAAACTGTCTTTTCATGGCCTTAATGCTTTTGAAGCATATGGATTGTTTTGTAGAATATCCTTTAATATCAGTATGAAAAGGTTACTCATGAATAGATTCATATTATCTTGTGTTTTAAATCCAGTATAGTTAACCTGTTACTTGTTTTTGATAGGAATACCACAGAGTGATGATCACTGACCTTTTCAGTGCATCACATTAGAAGGTGCATGATACCAATGTATCCCTTACTAGTAATGTTAGTTTTGATTACATTTAGGAATGGTGGTTTCTGATAAGTTTCTCCTCTGAAGGTACCACCCTGCACTTTGTAATTAATACTTTCTGAGGGGTTTACTCTGAGAGTATATAAATATCCTTTTTTGTATGTGTGTATTTGTCCTCATCCAGTCATGCCGAAAGCTCACACTACCTGTTTTATGTAATTAAAATGGCCTGTTTTGCTCTAACTATTTTGAATTGGGTTTTTCCCTCAAGCATTCTGAAGAGCCCTACCTGATATGGAGCTTCGGAGAAATTATTTTCCACTTGGGAATTCCTCAAATTTGTCACTACAAGTGGGGAGGCTTACTAGTCCAGAAGGGGGTCAGTCTTCTAATGGTTCTGGGGTGGAAGGACCTGGAACCCGGTCAGCCCCTGCCAAGCTTCAGTCGGTGGTGTAGTGGGACAGAGCACCCCAGGGGTTGGGAAATCAGCTCAGAGAATTCCCTAATTATCCTTTTTTTTTTTTTTCCCCCATAATCAGACTTTTACTCACTAGTTTTAGAATTCATTAATTCCTGAAACAATTGCCACAACACATTTATATCATTCTTCTTTACTAAGGATAAGCTAAAATATGGGATATAAGGGTAGATTCTAAGCTTTATTCCTCACTGAATCTCAGAGGGATTTTGCTATTGTCATTTGACTTATTCGGCTGCTTTAGGTTTGAGAAGGCATATTCTTTTCTGAGAATATACCTTAAGCCACAAATGGAGACAGAACTTGCTAGACTCCCAAGACTCTGATCCATGCAAGCCTCAGAGATGCCCTTTTCTGTGTGCGGGCTGAATAAATCTCTGGGAATGGAGGAAGCTCATAGTCAACACTGCAACTACTTTTAACATTGAACCAGTCCTAAAAATTTGGGAATTTTTGTTGATACAAAGAGCATTAGAACTAGTCAGGACTTTAAAGATCTTCATATCATGACCTAGAGTGTTGAGTGAGAAATTCGAGATCACACAGCTTTTGGTACACTTGGCTGGTATCAAAGCCCTCCATATAGTCTCCTGCGGTTGAGTAAAAGAGATTACTTTCTGTCATCTTAGATTAGGATCACTCTCCCTACTTGTTTCTATTTAGGGTACACATGCTTGGCACTGGGAGGGGCAGGGAATGTCTATAGTTAGGATCCACCTCCACTAGAGGCGATTGGCTGTATTCTAAGTTAGGGATTTTTTTCAAGGGAAATGAGTAGCTTTTCTATTCTGGCTCACAGTGTAAAAAATATAAATATTAAACAACTGAATACTTGAGCAGTCATCAACATATATAAGGTCAGAGAGGCCTCTAGGAGAAAAGATAGCATTTATTATAATATGGGCTTATTCTTTATGATAATCTTCTTTAATATTTTTTCTCTTTTTTATTTTATTTTATTTTTTTTAATGTTTTATTTATTTCCAGGAGAGAGAGAGAGAGACAGCGTGAGCAGGGGAGGGTCAGAGAGAGAGGGAGTCACAGACTCTGAAACAGGCTCCAGGCTCTGAGCTGGCAGTCAGCACAGAGCCCGACGCGGGGCTCAAACCCATGAACCGCGAGATCATGACCTAAGCGAAAGTCGGACGCTTAACCGACTAAGCCACCCAGGCGCCCCTGTGTTTTTCTCTATTAAACAACCCCATCTTTATTATGAGCTCCCGGATAAAAATATCTATTTGTACCAGATAACAATGTAGGGATAAAAACAATGTTACTGGTGGTGTTACTAGCCAGGTAAATAGTAAAGAACAGTTTTTTATCTGGCAAAAATGTGTGGGAATATTGGGTTTGATTTTTCTTTTTTAATTTGGTTCTGATATTTGGCAGGTTTGTGGTTAATACTTGAGCACGGTTTCTGATCTCTAGAGATGGGAGATACATGTAGTTGATACTCTTTCCAGGGTACTTGGAAAATTTCTTGAATTTTTGCCTAAGATTTCTTGAATTTTTGTCTTACACTATGTATTTCTTTTATAAATTCCTTTGTCTCTTTTTCATTAACATTTTACTTTCTGGCTCAAGTATTCCAATTATTGTTTAATAATTTCTGAGCAGAGGAGCGCCTAGCTAGCTCAGTATAGTTAAACTTCGAACTCTTGGTTTCACCTCAGGTCATGATCTCATGGTTCCTCAGGTGAGTTTGAGCCCCCCGTGACTCCCCCCTCCCCCCGCCATGTCCGGCTCTGTGCTGATAGTATGGCGCCTGCTTGGGATTCTCTCTCCCCCTGGCTTTCGGCACCTCTCCCCCAACTCCCAGCCCCCTACCCCCTACCCCATACTCTCTCAAATAAATAAATTAAAAAATTTTTCTGAGCAGAATCCCCTTTTACAATTGTGCCACTGTTTTCTTTAACCCCTATAAGTGCCTTTTTTCACATGTGTACCATTGAAATGAATTTTCTTTTGTTATAAAGGGTACACATGAACTCATCTGTCAAAAGCAGTTGTGGTTTTTTCTTTTGCTTTCTCTATTGGTAACTATTCATTATAGCAAAAGTAAGCTCTGGGGCGCCTGGGTGGCTTAGTCGGTTAAGCGTCCGACTTTCGCTTAGGTCATGATCTCGCGGTTCGTGGGTTCGAGCCCCGCGTCGGGCTCTGTGCTGACTGCCAGCTCAGAGCCTGGAGCCTGTTTCAGTCTGTGACTCCCTCTCTCTCTGACCCTCCCCTGCTCACGCTGTCTCTCTCTCTCTCTCTCTCCTAGAAATAAAAAAAATAAAAAAAAAATAAAAAAAAATAAAAGTAAGCTCTTGAGATATAATTCATATATCATATAGTTTGCTCATTTAAATGGTAAAATTCACTGGTTTTTAGTATATTCATAGAATAGACTATATCCAACTGTCAACAAGATCAATTTCAGAACATTTTTATTATTTCAGAAAGAAACCCTGCCCCTTTATCTATCAGTTCCCAATTCCTCCATCTTTCTCACCTCCTTCCCAGCAGTAAACAACTACTAGTCTGTAAATTGGCCTATTCTGGACATTCCCATTTAAAAGGAAATTTTATAATATGTGGTCTTTTGTGACTGGCTTCTTTCACATAGCTTAATGTTTCAAAGTTTCATCAAGTTGTATCACGATTCAGTACACTATTGTAGCATGTTATCAGTATGTCATTCCTTTTTTTTTTAATGTTATTTAAAAAATTTTATTTTAGTGTTTATTTTTGAGAGAGAGACCACAAGTGGGAGAGGGGCAGAGAGAAAGAGGGAGACACAGAATCAGAAGGAGGCTCCAGGCTCTGAGCTGTCAGCACAGAGCCCAATGCAGGGCTTGAACTCATGAGCTGTGAGATCATGACCTGAGCTGAAGTTGAATGCTTAACCAACCCAGGCACCCCTGTAATGTTTACTTTTGAGAGAGAGTAAAGAAGGGTAGGGGCAGAGGAATGTGGCGGGGAGGCAAAGAGGGACAGAGGATCCAAAGTGGGCTCTGTGCTGACAGCAGGAAACCTGATGCATGGGTCAAACCCGCCAACTATGAGAACATGACCTGAGCCAAAGTCAGATGCTTAACTGGCTGAGCTACCCAGGCAACCCAGTACTTCATTCCTTTTTCTGGCCAAGTAATATTCTATTGTATGGATGGATATACCACAAGTTTTTAGTTTTTATTTTTTGTTACTGTTATTTGTTTGTTTTTGAGAGAGTGTGAGTGGGGGTGAGGGGCAAAGAGAGAGAGAAAGAGAACCTTAAGCAGGCTCCATGCTTAGCATGGAGCCCAAAGTGGGGCTTGATCCTAAAACCCTGGGATCAGTACCTGAGCTGAAGTGAGGAGTTGGATGTTCAACCAACTGAGCCACCCAGGCAACCCTGTCAGTTTTTGTTTTGTTTTGTTTTTGTTTTTGTTTTTTACAATAAAGTGTTCTATTTCCTGAGAATGGTTTTCTTCATGAAACTTCCTTTTTATTTATTTTTTTAATTTTTTTTATTTTTATTTTTATTTATTTTTAATATTTTTATTAATTTCTAGGAGAGAGAGAGAGACAGCGTGAGCAGGGGAGGGTCAGAGAGAGAGGGAGTCACAGACTGAAACAGGCTCCAGGCTCTGAGCTGGCAGTCAGCACAGAGCCCGACTTGGGGCTCGAACCCACGAACCGTGAGATCATGACCTAAGCGAAAGTCGGATGCTTAACCGACTAAGCCACCCAGACGCCCCGAAACTTCCTTTTCAAAAAGTTATCCTTTTCCTAAATTTTGGATTATATTCTTGCCAAAACCTGCATCTTGAAAGTTTTCTTCTTAGATCTAGTTTTCTTTCTGCCTGAGTTTCTGACTTTGCTAGGCTGTGGTAGTGGTTGTGAGTCTTACCTTTGCCTTTTGACAGTGTTACAAGAGGCAGTAGCTACTGATATGCATGATTAGGATTCTTCCATTTTTTAGGAACATTTCTGTTTATTCTCCCATCTCTGGGAATACAGTAGATTTTTGTTAAGACAATATTTTTAAGAATTTAACTTGAACTGTGGATAAGTTAACCACACATAGTTAATACACATTATAGTTATATTAGTATGGCTAATAAAGCCCTTGGCAACCACCCTTCTGAATTTGACTACTCTTACGTACCTCATATATGTGGAATCATAAGATATTTGTCCTTTTGTGACTGACCTATTTCATTTAG
The DNA here is from genome assembly GCF_003009895.1 of Hyaena hyaena. NCBI lineage: Eukaryota > Metazoa > Chordata > Mammalia > Carnivora > Hyaenidae > Hyaena > Hyaena hyaena. Next base: position 851,660 of record NW_024080920.1, read on the forward strand.
TGCAACGTTCTCAAGGTTCATTCATGTTGTAGCATGTGTCAGAATTCCCTTCCCCTTAGGATGCCTGGGTGGGTCAGTTGATTAAGCGTCTGCCTCTTGATTTCTGCTCAGGTCATGCTCTCGTGGTTATGGGATCAAGCCCCATGTGGGGCTCTGTGCTAAGCATAGAGCCTCCTTAAGATTCTCTTTTCCTGCCCCCTGTGTGCATGCATTCTCTTTCAAAATAAATAAATATAAATAAACATTAAATAAAAGAATTATCTTTTTTTAAGGCCATGTAACATTAAATACATCTCTTAGAGACTCTTTTCAAATTCTCTTTGGTATATATTCGGAGGTGGAATACCAGGATCATATGGTAATTCTTACTCTTTTGGTGGTACTGCTATACTATTTACCTTGGTGGCTGTACCATTTTAGGTTTCCAGCAAAGTGTATAAGAGGTTCAATTTCTCCGCATTCTTGTCAGCACTTCTTCTGTTCTTTCTTTCCTTTTTTTTTTTTTTTTTTGATAGTAAGCATCATAATGGGTGTCAGGTTTCCCTAATGGTTAGTGATACTGAGAATCTTTTCATGTGCTTATTGACATTTGCATATCTCCTTTGGAGAAATGTCTATTCAAATCCTTGGCCATTTTTGAATTATGTTCTGTTGTTGAGCTGTAGAAGTTCTTCACACATTCTTGATGATATTCCTTTATCAGCTGTATAATGGGCAAATATTCTGTGGGTTGCCATTTTATTCTGCTGATATAGGCTTCTTTTTTTAAGATTTTATTTTTATATAATCTCTACACCCAACACAGGGGTTGAACTTATGAGATCAAGAGTTGCATGACTATACCGATTGAGCCTGTCAGGTGGCCATATAGTTGTCTTTTTGATGCACAAATCTGACAACTTGTTGTTTGTTTGCCTGTGCCTTTCGTGTCATATTTAAGAAATCATCGCCAAATTCAGTGTTGTGAAGCTTTTGCTCTATATTCTGAGAGTTGTATAATTTTAACTCTTGAATTTAGGTCTTTTGTCCATAGTAGAGTATGTTAGGAAAACCGGAGAGTCACTGAATAAAATAATCTCTTCTTGGTTGCTTGCTCTCTTGCTTGTTGCCATTTGGTATTGATCAAAGTTCTAGTATAAAAAACTGTGTAATGGTACCTTCAGCTTACATAGCAGTTTCCTCTTACTGGTTCTCATTTTATTTTATAGTAGAAGTTTAAAATGTTTGCAGTAGCTGATTTTCAAACACCTAGGATAGTTTTTTGGTTTTTTTTTTTAAGCAGCCTCCATGTCCAGCGTGGAGCTAGAACTCATGACTTTGGGATCAAGAGTTGGATGCTCTACCAAATGTGCCAGCAGGGCACCCCCAGAATAGTTTTTAATATAAGCTACCTGTGTTAAGTTGGTGCATATCACAAGTACTATATAAGCAGAATGAAATCCCTTCTATCCTTTAAAATCAGTAACTGTGTAGATAGTTATTTCAATAGGGACTAGCAGGTTGTATGTACTAGATGGAATGTTGGTGCTCTTAGGAACAATGATAGTGTTGTTTGAGTTGCATAGAAAATGACGTTGGTAGAATTATAATTCCGTAGGATGTATATACAATTTAATAGTACTATTTTCCTTTTAAGGATTTGGACGTGGAAGAGGGAGAGGGGCAGGAAGATTCTCAACACAAGGCATGGGGTAAGTTTGAGCCATCCTATTTTTATAGTTATTACCCTTTCTAGGTATTATTTTAGGGTTTTTCTACCTCTGTCCTGTTCCCCATTTATTTATCCTGGTGAGTCAGATGTTAATTCTAAATTGAAAAGAGAAATTAGGGCACCTCAGTGGCTCAGTCGGTCAAGTGTCTGACTCTTGATTTCTGCTCAGGTCATGATCTTGTGGTTGTGAGATGGAACCCTGCATGGGGCTCAGAGCTGAACCAAGTGTGGACCCTGCTTAAGATATTCTAATTCCCTCCCTCTCTTCCTCTCTTTCTCCTTCTCCTCCCCTCCGCCCCCTCACCCTCATGCTCTGTCGTGCTAAAATAAAAACTAAAAAAATTTCTTAAAATACCACAGAAGAGAAAATCGAGAAAAAGTGAAATAGTACAAATAAAATTGTATTGCAAGAGGCTTTAGAGCAGAATTTTTGTCCTTGGCTCTTTTGACATTTTGGATTGAATAATAGTTTGTTGAAGTGGTGGGGTATCCTTTACATCCCTGGCCTCTCCCTACTAGATACCAGCCAGTAGCACCCCTTCTCAAGTTGTGACAATCAAAAAAAATCTCCAGACATTGCCAGATATTCCCTGGGAGGGAGATGTATAATCACCCTTCATTGAAAACCACTGCTTAAGAGTTAGGTTGATAAATCCAGCAATTTTCTTGAATGGTGAGTAAATACAATGTTTATATAAAAATGATAGTATTTTTATCTTATTTTTCTAAAGGGTGAACATACTATTACTAAACAGGGTACGTAATCAGTTGTTTATAATTTTTGGGTGTTCTTTCACTTTTTGCTTTTTCTAAAATCTTAGCTACCCTTCTGGGTACCTGAGTGGATCAGTTTGTTAACTGTCCGACTGACTTTGTTTCAGGTCATGAACTCCAATTTTATTTTTTTCTTCTTCTTTTTTTTAATGTGTTTTTTTTTTTTTTTTTTTTTTTTTAATTTATTTTTGAGTCAGAGACCGGGCAAGCAGGGGAGGGTCAGAGAGAGAGAGAGATACAGAATCCGAAGACAGGCTCCAGGCTCTGAGCTAGCTGTCAGCACAGAGCCTGACACGGAGCTTGAACCCATGAACTCCAAGATCATGACCTGAGCCCAAGTCGGACACTCAACCGACTGAGCCACCCAGGCGTCCAATTTCTTGAGTTCAAACCCTGCGTTGGGCTCTGTGCTGATACCTCAGAGCCTGTAGCCTGCTTCAGATTCTGTGTCTCCTTCTATCTGTTCAGTCTTCTCCCTCCCTTCCTCTCTCCCTCTCCTGTCTCTCTCTCTCTCTCTCTCTCTCTCTCACAAAAATAAATAAAGGTTAAAAAGAGAAAAATTTTAAAAAAATCCTTAGCTCCTCTTGGATTTTTAGGAAAAGTTTTTAAGCCTATAGAAGCCATATATAGATGACAGTTAAGAAAGGTAGAGAATTGGTTCTAGGAAAACCCTTTTGTCTCTCTTTAGCTCCAGGGTAGCACTGTAGATGGGGAGGGTCACTGCCTTCAGGTGATACCTCTTGCCATTTCTGTTTCCTGCTTGAGCCCATTGTGGATAAAGGAAGGATGAATATACAGGGAGCAAACTGACTGGAACACTGAAGCATACTGTATGTGCCCAGACCAGCTTTTTAAACTCTTTTAGTTTTGCAGTTTACATTAAAAAATAACTCTTTGTGATTTATTTTTTATTTGTCAATGATACATCAGTAAAAGCTGGAAAATATTTTTAAAATCTATTCTGAACTCACAAACTGTGAGATCATGACCTGAGCCAAAATCAACAACTGACGTTTAACCGACTCAGTGTCCCAGTTGCCCCAGCGTGAAGTTTTATTATATTGGCTTTAAAAGGGAAAGGGTATTTTGTGGGGAGGAAGATGATACATGCTTGATTTTGGTAATTGTTGCATTTACTTAAATTCTTTATTTTTTTCAAACACAAGGACATTTAATCCTGCGGACTATTCGGATTCTCCATCTATAGATGGGTGTGGGACAAAGTCAGTAGTTTGGGAAGCTGCTCAGAATGGTGCAGATGAGGGAACTGGTAAGTAAGTGTCTATTGTCAAGAGATGTGTTTGAAATGTTTGAGTCCTTAACATATACAGATGTGTTGATGGAGAATGAAAAGCAGGCTGTTGTCCTACCTCTGACACTGTTAGCTGGTCCTTACCCCCAAGGTCTCAGTTAAAAATCTCATTGACCATAAGGTATTTGATTTTTCCCTTGTGCACTCTTGAGAAGAGGCTCAATGAATCTGTGTAAGTCAGTACAAACTCACACTCAAATCTCAGTGTGTCAGGGATATATGTAATTTCTTATGGGAAGACTTGATACAAAAAAGCATCATTCCTGATGGTGGACACAAATTTGGCCAGATAGAGTGGTAGATGACAAGTAGATTTGGGCACCAGTTGCTTTTGCAGATTTTTTTCTGTATCCTGATGTTTTTGGATTATTTCTTTTTGGAACTTCATGGACAAATTCTTGTTGATTGGGCTCATAGGATTTGTTCATGATGATACATCATTAACTATTGGGATTATATTTATAAAAACATAATTTGACAATTCATGAATTATATCCCAAAAGGTAAAAGTGTAGTTCAGTAAATAGTCTAAAAGCAAACACCCATATAACACCTATCCTGGTCAATAAACAGGACTGTGCCAAGACCATAGAAACACCATGAATGAACTAGAAATTAAAGATACTATAGAAAGGATCAACAAAAGTTATAAAAATGATTATTTGAGAAGACAGTAATATTGATGTGCTTACTGTGAGACTGGTCAAGGGAAGGAGAAGAAACATACATAATTGGCTATAGGAATGAGAAAGGGATATTGATGTTAATTATATTTAAAGTATATATTATAATTGATGGCTTAGTATAATTATCACAATGATTAATATCAGGCACTAAGATTATAAGATACTTGATGTCAATAAATTTTGTGCCAACATTTGAAATTACAGACTAATCTCACTCTTCTACACAGATGTAAAAACCTTAACCCAAAATATCAGAAGACCATTCAGTAAGATAGAAAAGAATAATACATCACGACCATGTTAAATTTATACTTGGTAATCAAGTTTCTTGCACATTATAAAATCAATCACCTCTGAAATATATACTCAAGAGAATGGAAACCACAGCTTTCCATAAAACCTTGTATACAGAGGTTCTGAGAGGTATAATTCATAATGGCCAAAATGTAGAAACAAACCAAATGTCTTTGAGTGGATGAATGGAGGAGTAAAATGTAGTATCCATACAACAGAATATTAATTCTGTCTAGAAAGGAATGAAGTGCTAATGCGTGCTGCAACATGAATGAATCTTAAAAACATGAGTGAGAGCCCAAATGTCCACCAACTGATGAATGGATTAAGAAGATGTGGTATATGTGTGTGTGTGTGTGTGTGTGTGTGTGTATACACAACACACAGTGGAACGTATGGAATTTAGTACAGTGAACTACTACTTAGTGATGAAAAAAATATATTGCCATTTCCAACAACATGGATGGAACTGGTGGCCATGAAGCTAAACAAAATGATACCATTATAGTTAATACAAAAACATGAAATATTTATGTTAAATCTGACAAAGTATGTCCAATATTTGTATGTTGAAAATTATGCAACATGATGAGAAATATCAAGACCCCAAAAAGGGGAGATTTAGTATATTATTAAAAATTTATTTTTTTCTAAAATTGATGTTTATGTGGAGTATTAGTTTAATCAAAATCCTAGCAGATGTTTTTGGTGTAAATTGAAAACTTGATTTAAAAATTTTTATTTTAGGGTGCCTCAGTCGGTTAAGAGTCCAACTTCAGCTCAGGTCATGATTTTGAGATTTGTGACTTTGAGCACCACATCTGTCTCTGTGCTGACAGCTCAGAGCCTGGAGCCTGTTCCAGGCTCTGTGTCTCCCTTTCTTTCCCCTCCTCCCCGAGTCGTGCTCTGTATCTCTTTCTCAAAAATAAATATCTGAAAAGTTTTTAAAAAAATTTTTATTTAAAGAAATTTGTATTTTAAGTTTTTAAGAAATCTCTACACCCAGGTGCATCTGGGTGGCACAGTTAGTCAGTCATCTGACTTGAGACCTGTGTCAGGCTCTGTGCTGACAGCTCAGAGCCTGGGGTCTGCCTTGGATTCTGTGTCTCCCTCTCTCTGTCCCTCCGTGACTAGCTAGTGCTCGCTCTCGCGCGCTCTCTCTCTCTCTCTCTCTCTCCCCTTCTCTCTCCTTCTCTCTCTCTCAAAAATAAACAGACATTTAAAAAATTTTTCTTTACAAGAAATGAACAAATAAAAAAACTTGATTCTTAAAAAAAATTTTTTTGGAGGAAATGTCTATACCAGTCTTATGACCCTGAGATGAGAGTCACATGCTCTTCTGACTGAGTCAAGCCAGGCTCCTTGATTTTAAAATTTTTATAGAAAAGTACAGATAGTGGCATATAACCCAAAGAATTTTGAAAATGATCAACAAAGTTTAGATCATACTCCTCCTACAATCCCATCCCTTGTTTTTTATTGAAGAGGAAAGAAAACACAACCACACAGAAACCTGGACACGGTGTTTTTAAGTGGTTTTATTCATAACCTTTACTGAATTTTAAATCAGGTTTTGAAACAATGTTGAATTAGTTGGTTAAGTGTTAGTTTTCTTTTTTCTCTACACTGCCTCTTTCCTTTTCCTCTTCTCTGGGCTCTTCTCTTTTGCCTTCTTCCCCTCATTCTCATTTAGAGTAGCAGATTCTTTGCTAAAAAACAAGGAAATGTGTTTAGTGCAGAATACAGTTAAAGGATGTCAGTTAATAAGAGTGGTGGGGCTGTTTGTCTAGGGGCCTCACAGAATAACATTTTCTTGTTGAAAACACACAGTTCTGAGTCTGGACCTCAACCATAATTACAGGCTCAGAAACCTTACTTGACAGGATAGTAATCAAATCCATTCTTTAGAGGCAGACCCCCGTTAAGCAAAATAGAATGACTGGAGGATAGTTATAATAATGATTTCTAAATCAAAATATACGAAACATGCTTGTAAAACATTGTAATGGTTTTAAGAATTAGGGAGGGAGTTTGATGAACATGGGAATGAGAACAAGTGTAGTTCATGCAGTTGAATATTCAAAGGCCTTCTGGCTAATAGGATTTATAGTTGAGTTGCAGTAGGCTGTCACACAGTATTGATTGCAGTCTGTTTCCCTCTCCTCGGATGCACAGCCTAGACTAGCTTTGGTGCTTTACTTTCCTTGTTTAAGTTGCTAACCAGTTTCTCTTCTGATGAATACCTTCATTATTTTGATATGTGAAAACCTTCCATTTTATATTGATCTGCAGAACTGGCATTAAATGGTCATAATGTAGCTCAGGATCTGCCAAACAAAAATTCTTATGGACACAAAGGTATGGTTTTTTTAATTAAAAATTTTTCTTACTTAAAAATCTAAAATGGGTGTGCCTGGCTGGCTCAGTTATTAAAGCATTCAACTTTTGATCTTGGGGTTGTGAGTTCAAGCTGCCTGTTGGGCATGGAGCTTAGTTTTTAAAAAAGAATATATCAAAATGCTTACAGTGTCTTCCGTTTTAATCAAGGCTAGTTAAGTAGAATTCATCAAGGAGTATTTGTAAAAACTGTATTTTTACATCTACTTGGTTAAATATCAACTTTAAAAATTTTTTTTTTTTTTTTAAAAATATTTTTATTTATTTCTAGGAGAGAGAGAGAGAGACAGTGTGAGCAGGGGAGGGTCAGAGAGAGAGGGAGATACAGACTATGAAATAGGCTCCAGGCTCTGAGCTGGCAGTCAGCACAGAGCCCGACGCGGGGCTCGAACCCACGAACCGCGAGATCGTGACCTAAGTGAAAGTCGGACGCTTAACCAACTAAGCCACCCAGGCGCCCCTAAAAATTGTTTTTTTAATGTTGATTTTTGAGAGAGAAAGAGTGTGAGTAGGGGAGGAGCAGGGAGGGAGACAGAATCTGAAGCACGGTCCACTCTGTCAGTGCAAAACTGGACATGGTGCTGGAACCCAAGCACTCTGAAATCATGACCTGAGCTGAAGTTGGATGATCAATCAACTCAGCCACCCAGGTGCCTCTTAAATATCAACTTTTGATTATGGAAGTGTTTTACAGATTAGCCTTCAAGGCAGCACAGATTTTTATCTCCTTGTTTTTCCTACATGGCTACTTCAAAGTGCTTTGGATAGAAGACTAAAATCAAGTTAAATGCAACATAAAGCATTCACCTCAAATTGTTTTAAGCTGAAAATAAATCAATATCATTGATGTTTTCCCATGTTTGAGTTGTAGTTTGTAGGTGAGTAATGGGGAACAGAGTCTTACTGTAAAATGTAAAAGTCTGATATTTCACAATAGGATTAGTATCAGCCTGTATTGTTCTACATGTAATGTCTTGTAGTTTTTATAGTCTGCGTATTTAGGGTGGGTTTTTAGCTTAATTATTTTTGAGAGAGAGAGGGCGCTAGTGAGTGCAGTCAGGGGAGGGACAGAGAGAGAATCCAAAGCAGGCTCTGTACTGTCAGGGCAGAGCCTGACACAGGGCTCAATCTCTTGAACTGTGAGATTATGACCTGAGCCAGAGTCAGACACTTAAGTGACTGAGCCACCCAGGCATCCTGGCCCTGGTTTCTGATAAGGGGTTGCCTCATCTGTGGTCTGATCTAACCACTTTACCATGTTGCACTTTTGGTTGTGACTACATAGTCTTCTCCTTATTAAATGTACTCAAATTCTAACTATAATCTCCATTTCTAAATTTGTGTTTAATTATTTTCAAAAGACCCTTCTAAGTGTTAGGCCAGCCTCTTTACATGTCGCATATATGAAAGTGTGCTTTAACTTAACACCACTGAATTGGACATTTAAAGAGGATCACAATAGTAAATTTTATGAGTATTTTATTGCAACAATTTTTGGAAAAATATTTTGTAAACTTGTAAGTTTCTTTTTGAGAGAGACTGCCTGAGTTGGGGAGGGGCATAGAGAGAGGGAGAGAGAAAATCCCAAGCAGGCTCTGCACTATCAGCATAGAGCCTGATGTGGAGCTAGAACCCACAAAAGGTTGTGAGATCATGACCTGAGCTGAAACCAACAGTCAGATACCTAAACAACAAAGCCACCCAGGTGCCCCAGTACTTTGTAAACTTTAGGATACTTTAAGTATTTTATTTTAAAAAATTTAATGTTTTATTTATTTTTGAGAGAGAGAGACTGTGTGGGAGGGTCAGAAAGAGAGGGAAACACAGAATCATAAGCAGGCTCCAGGCTCTGAGCTTGCTGTCAGCACAGAGCGTGATGCAGGGTTCAAACCCACGAATTGTGAGATCGTCACCTGAGCTGAAGTCAGAGGCTTAACCAACTGAGCCACCCAGGCACCCCTCAATATATTTTTTTTTTACCCCTCAATATTTTATATAGTGGGTTTTGTAATGCCTTGTCATTGTTCTTCTTTGGAGTATCTTTCTTGATCTGTCTATCTATCTATCTTTCCAGCTGTTTTTAAGCTTTCAAGGTTTGTTTTTATTTTAAGTGAGAGGGAGAGTGGGGGAGGGCCAGAGAGAGAGAGAGAGAGAGAGAGAGAGAGAATTCCAAGCAGTCTTCGAAATGTCATCACAGAGCCTGACACATGCTTGATCTCTCAAACTGTGAGATCATGACCTGAGCCAAAGTTAAGAATTGGATGCTCAACTGACTGAGCCCTGCCTGCTGCCCTAATTTTATTTTTTACATTTTTTAAGTAATTTCTATACCAGATGTGCAGCTTGAACTTCAAACCCCAAGATCAAGAGCCGCATGCTGTAAACTGACCCAGTCAGGCACCCCCCAACTTTAAAGATTTTTGCCATACTTTATTTTCCCCATAAACTTTCTCTTCCCATTTTTAGCTTTCATTAACATTTTTTTGTCCTACACATTTCCATTTATTAATCTGTTTTGTGTAATTTATCATTTAATAATATACACCATGATAACTCAGAAGATTTTTGTCTTTCCAGTGAAATAGGACTTTGGTATTTAGCATTAGGCTAAACATGCAGTCTTTTTTTCTTTTTTAAAGTTTTTATTTATTTATTTCGAGAGAGTGAAAGCTTAAGAAGGGGCAAAGAGAGGAGAAAGTGAGAATCCAGAGCAGGCCCTGCACTGTCAGCATTGAGCCTGATGAGGGGCTTGAACTCATGAATCCTGAGATCATGACGTAAGCCAAAATCAAGAGGTGGTCGCTTAACCAACTGAGCCACCCATGCACCCCAAACATGTAAGCTTTTAACCCATTATTGGTTAGTAGAAGATTGATGATGAAGGGTTTCCAAGGAAAATTCCACCATAAATTGTTTCCTACTAAGAGTCTTAGAGGCCTTGAAGATGAATGTTTTCAGAGTGATTTTCGAGGCTCTGCGGTTGTTTCCTCTTTCTTTATTTGAATGTTCCTAAAACTGTTTATACCGAGCCTCAGCTTTTTGTAGAATTTCTTAATCTTTAGAGTACTGTCTCCTATGATAAAATTGACAGCATGTGCATAGGGTAGGTTGGATTGAGGTGGGACCAAGAACCCTGTGTACTGGCTACCCTTTAAGTTAGTCTAGTTGAGAGTTTAAAAAAATTTTTTTTTAAATGTTTCTTTTTGAGAGAGTGGGAATGGGGGAGGGCCAGAGAGAGGAGGAGACACAGAATCCGAAGCAGGCTCCAGGCTTCGAGCTCTCAGCACAAGAGTATAACTCAGAGCTTGATCTCACTCACAGGCCCTGAGATCATGACCTGAGCCACTGAGCCACCTAGTCACACCTAGTTGTGAGTTTTTAAAACTATATACATCTATTTAGAGAAAAATCTTGAAGGAGATCTATTAAAACGTTGGGGATTATGTATTAGTACCTAGAAGAAAATCACATTGCAGAAGGAGTGTAAAAGTGGAGGGGAGGTAGATGGTTTGCCTTAGATATATTTAGGTTTGTGTGCAGGGTGACCTCTAAGAAACCTGAGCAGAGGTCTAGAGAACAGCTTTTCACTACTGATTTCTTACTGGGACTAATTGTACCTTGTGTTTTTTCACTAAAACTGGACTTCTTCCTAGTTTTAAGAAACTGTTTAATTGGGAGCGCCTGGGCAGCTCAGTTGGTTGAACTTTCAATTTTGGCTCGGGTCATGAGCTTGTGGTTTGTGGGTTAGAGCCCTGTGTTAGACTCTCTGCTGACAGTTCGGATCCTGGAGCCTGCTTTGAAATCTGCTTCTCCCTCTCTCTCTGCCTCTCCCCCACTCAACTTTCTTTGTCACTCTCAAAAATAAAAACCTTAAAAAGATCATTTTAATTCAAAGAGATATTTTAGGTCAACTTAAATTCCTAATTGTTTTATGACACTTCTGGAAAAATTGTGGAAACCATTAAAAGGTATGATGAGTGAACCAATATAAAGGATCAGATTGTCAGTTCACAACATTCTCCAAAAATCTTTATGATTATTTCAAGGATACATGCAGTTGAGAGGTACAGAAAAACAAGGAGTGCCTGTATCCATGTTCTTTCCTTTAATGTATATGCCCTGTGATCCACAATAATAGGTGAAGTCTCTCAGTGATGTGTGTAGGTTTCTCACATTGTGGGGAATGTTTTTCAGGTTTGAAATTACTCCCATATACTAGCATATCTTAGGGGATATTTTTTATAGAGTGCCTTACTGCATACATTCTTCAATTCTGTATTTTCCATAAGCAGTCCTAAACTAGGGACATCCAACTGAAAGAATTCCATAAGAAAGGACTCTTTTTGTAGGTAACACCTTCTATTTATTCATGAAGTTGTTGGTTATTAGGTTATAGACCTTGTTCCAAGGAAGTCAGATCTGGTTACCTGCTCTTTTTCCTCAAGAGTGTTCTCCTTCTCTTCCTTTTGTTCTTTGTATACACAAACCCCATTGTAGGACAGATGCTCATCTCATTGCTTCCCTGTTGAAGGAATGAAAACATTCATAGTCTTCCTTCCTGGGAGAAGTTGATATCTTTGTGTATTTTCTTATAAAACCATTTTCTTTGGTTTTCGCATGTATGTATTTGCATGTATGATATAAAATAATGGGCCTGTACTTATACAGGATCTCTGAATACTAAAGTCAGCATTTCTGAACGCAAATGCTTCTCTTTAAATCTTTAATTATTTTATAGATATTTATTCTGTAAGAATTGTTTGAGTAGATCCTCTACATCTGGTCATCAGGAGTTATATATAGCACCAGACTTTATGTGAGCAGGTCTAATGCTCAGCTTTGCTGGAGATCTATTAGGGACCAATAGAATGGACCTAATATCTTTTTTTTTTTTTTTTTTTTTTAACATTTATTTATTTTTGAAAGAGAGAGACAGAGCATGAACAAGGGAGGGGCAGAGGGAGAAGGAGACACAGACTCCCAAGCAGGCTCCAGACTCTGAGCTTTCAGCCCAGTGCCCAATGTGGTGCTGGAACCCACAAACAGTGAGGTCATGACCTGAGCCAAAGTCAGATGCTTAACCAACGGACCCACCCAGGCATCTCAGACCTAGTATCTTTTTAAAGATATTTTAGAGAGAAAGCATGAGCAGGGGAGGGACAGAGAGAGAGAGTGAGAATTCCAAGTAGGTACTGAACTCTCAACATTGAGTCTGCTGTGGGCCTCCAACCCATGAATTGTGAGATTGTGACCTGAGCTGAATCCAAGTCAGACACTAAACTACTGAGCCAACCCAGGTCCCCCTTTAACTAATATCTTATAAAGAGGATGCATTTATAAATTCAGTAGTTCAGTCATCTACCCGAGATTAGTGCCCAAGGCAGATCAGCTTCATAATGAATTTTGTTCTGTTTTAAATGTCATTTATCTTAAGGGTCTCATTCTTAAATATGTGTATTTGTGCTCTGCCCATACTTTATTACTCATGGCTGAATTGCTTGGATATGATCTACACTAAGCAAAATCAGTGTGAGACCTTGCTTTGAGTATATGTGGATAGTACCTAGCTAAGTTGTGTTTGACAACATGACATTTTATGGAGAATAGATCAGAAGTTTCATATTTCTTAGGTTGTAAACTAAATTACTAATAAGATATATGACACATGTTGTGTAGTACACTGCAGAAAAATAGTTGGAGTGAGATGAAATTTGACGTTGTGATGAAAACTATGATTATTGTCAGCAGGGGCCTGGAAGAATTCAGTGGAAGAGTGGACAACAGACGACTGGACAGAAGATGTAAGTATTTAGCATCAGATTCGATCTGTCTTCCTCTTGTTTTCTGATAAAAACAGAAACAGCTAGAAACATCTTGTAGTTTGTCCATGGCTCCTTTTCAAACATGTGATTATCATATTTTCTTAGCAGATGCTTCTTAGAAAGAAGTTGGGGATTTGAGATTTTTAAGAAGCTTGTGTTTAAAGCATCCACTTAAAAGTGACCAGGTGTTGTGCACTTGGGTGGTTCAGTTAGTTAAGTGTCTCTTAGTTTTGGTTCAGATCATGCTCTCATGGTTTGTGAGATCCAGCCTTGCAGTAGGGCTCGGTGCTGACAGTGAGGAGCCTGCTTGGAATTGTCTCTCTGCCCGTCCCCTGCTCATATCTTTCCCTTTCCCTCCCTCCCTCCATATGTCCCTCTCTGTCTGTCTCTCAATAAATAAACTTACCAAAAAAAAAAAAAATGACAAGTTGTAACAGATGCCTGACTGACTCTGTCTGAAGAACATGGGACTCTTGAACTTGGGGTCATGAGTACGGTCCCCACATTGGATGTAGAGATTACTAAAATATGAACTTAAAAACAAAGATCAGGTTGTTAAGTAGGATACAAATAATTTTTTTAGTGTATCTTTTGTTTTTTTCCTATTATTATTTTAATGTTCATTTATTTTTGAGAGAGAGAGACAAAGATTGAGTATGAGCAGGGGAGGAGCAGAGAGAGGGAGATAGAGAATCCGAAACAGGCTCTAGGCTCTGAGCTGTCAGCACAGAGCCTGGCGCAGGGCTCAAACTCATGAACTGTGAGATCATGATCTGTGCTGAAGTTGGATGCTTAACTGACTGAGCCACCCGGGCGCCTGTTTTTGTTTGTTCTGATAACTATTGCCCTGGCCTGTGAATATTTATTTATTAATTTTTTAATGTTTGTTTTTGAGAGAGAGAAAGAGAGAGAAAGAACACACGAGCAGCGGAGAGACAGAAAGAGAGGGAATCACAGAATTCAAAGCTTGCTTCAGGCTCTGAGCTGTCACCACAGAGCCCGACGTGGGGCTTGAACTCACGAACTGTGAGATCATGACCTGTGTTGAAGTCGGACGCTCAACTGACTGAACCACCCAGGCGCCCCATGTGAATGTTTGTTTTTTATAACATTTTAATTAAAGGAGATAGTGTTTGGGTCACCGTTGAAATTAACTGAAATTAACTGATTCTGGTTGTAGGCCCAACCCCTTCTTAAAGGTAGACTAGCTCTTTTTATATTCATTTATTTGATAGCCATTTTAAGTGTACTACACTAGTTTATTGGTAGTGATGATCTATAACTCTGGACTCAGCATAAAATATTCTTTGATAAAAAAGATTTAACTTAAAAAAAGAAAAGGTAACCGGACTAATAGCCCTATATCATATTTTATATCATTTTTCTGTTTGACTGTCAAGGTCCAGAAGATGTATGTATGTGATAGACTGGTAGAAAAGACATCGTGACAGAGAGTAAAGAAAGGCATTACAAGTATTGACCTTTAATATCACATGAAGTGACCCAGACTTCGAAATTTTTTTTCTTGAGATTATTTTTCTCTCTTACCATTCTGTACTCACAAGTATATTTTTAAAAATTTACTTTTAAGAGTTTATTTATATCGTCTTCCTCTTCCCGTGAGCGGCCTGAGGTGATCTCTGAAAATGGTTCGCTATTCACTTGACCCGGAAAACCCGACAAAATCATGCAAATCAAGAGGTTCAAATCTTCGTGTTCACTTTAAGAACACACGTGAAACTGCCCAGGCCATCAAGGGTATGCATATCCGAAAAGCCACCAAGTATCTTAAAGATGTCACTTTGCAGAAGCAATGTGTTCCATTCCGACGCTACAATGGTGGAGTTGGTAGGTGTGCCCAGGCCAAACAGTGGGGCTGGACACAGGGTCGGTGGCCCAAAAAGAGTGCTGAATTTTTACTGCACATGCTTAAAAATGCAGAGAATAATGCTGAACTTAAGGGTTTAGATGTAGATTCTCTGGTCATCGAGCACATCCAGGTGAACAAAGCCCCCAAGATGCGGCGTAGAACTTACAGGGCTCATGGTCGGATTAACCCATACATGAGCTCTCCCTGCCACATTGAGATGATCCTCACTGAAAAAGAGCAGATTGTTCCTAAACCAGAAGAGGAAGTTGCACAGAAGAAAAAGATATCCCAGAAGAAACTGAAGAAACAAAAACTTATGGCCTGGGAGTAAATTCTGCATAAAGTACATGCAAATAAAAGTAAAAACAGAAAGAAAAAAAAAAAAAAAAAAAAAAGAGTTTATTTATATCATTGGCGGGGGAGGGGTCAGAGAAAGAGAATCCCAAGCCTGCTCTCTGCTATCAGTGTGGAGCCCTACATGGGGCTTGATACCAATCTTTTCTGAGATGATACAATAGGGTTGCCTGGGTGGCTCACTCAGTTGGTTGAGCATCTGACTTCAGCTCAGCTCTGACCTCATGGTTCATGGGCTTGCACCTGCCTTGGGCTCTGTTTTGACAGGAGCCTAGAGCCAGCTTCAGATACTGTGTCTCTCTGTCTGCCCCTCCCCTGCTCATGCTCCATTTCTCTCTCTCAAATAAACAAACATTAAAAAAAAAAAAAAGGTGATTGAAACATGAGTAAACTAAGGTGCCATTCTAAAATTCCTTGAACTATTAACCTTTTCTTTCCCTCTCTTTTTAAAATTTTCCTAAATTTAAGCTTTGCCCAGCGTAGGGGTCAAACCCACAACCCTGAGATCAAGACTTTCATGCTCTACTGACTGAGCCAGCCAGGTGCCCTTAGAGGTAGCCACTTTAAATATTTTTTATGTATTTCCTTCTATTCTAGTCTTTTTCTTTTCATAAATATTAAATTACAGCTTGTGTCTTTTAAAATCTGAGAATGCTTCCTTTTTACATAATACTTTTTTATAAACTATTTTAAACACTTCTTTATTTATTTTTGAGAGCGAGATTAGCAAATGAGCAGGTGAGGGGCAGAGAGAGAGGGAGACAAAATCCCAGCAGGCTCTGTGCTGCCAGTGCATTGTTGCACTGTCAATCATGACCTGAGCTGAAGCTAAGAGTCAGATGCTTAACTGACTGAGCCACACAGATGCCCACAAAGATTGTATTTTTATTTTAAAATAACCTCTACACCCAGTGTGAGGCTTGAACTCATGACCCCGAGATCAAGAGTCACATGCTTTACTGACAGCCAGTCAAGTACCCCACTCCTTTCTTTTCTTTTCTTTTTTTTTTTAAAGATAGAAGGAGGAAACAATTTAATTTTCTGTATTCTGCCAGGCTGCCAGGTTAGATAGGGTGTTCGTGATTAATGGTGGTTCTCATTTGATTTGAACTAATATTTTTATGGCTTTAGATCTTCTCTGTAATTGCTTTTCACAGTTACTCCATTATTGCTTTTCTGTGTCTTATAGAATCTTACATGTCAGAGTTGAGGCAAAAATAGATTTCCTTGAGACTCTTTTGATACAAGATACTGTTTTGAAATAGGATGCAATGTAAACTCTTCTTGTTCAAACAGTAATCTCTTCAGCACTTTTTGTTTTTCTAGAAAGTGAACATCTACTGTCTGTTCTGCCCCTACTACAGTTTTAATTTGTGAGGACAATCTGATTTTTATCCAGTATTTCAAGAGTTCTGAGACATTTAGAGTTAGTATTATAGAAGTCTTTGAGAAGGATTTCCTGCAGTTACTCACATTATCTCATTAGATCAACTTTTTAGCCTTTAAAAGCTCATACCCCACTTTGAAAGTGTGAAGAGCCTGCCTTTCAGTAATGTCAGTTGAGGTTTCAAAAAATATTATCCTGGGTGCCTTAAAGCTTCAACAGGCTGGGGTGGAGGGTGCCTGGGTGGTTCAGTTCGTTAAGCATCTGACTTTTATTTTGACTCGGGTCATGATCTCAGGGTTTGTGAGTTTGAGCCTTGCATCGGGCTCTACACTGAGAATGTATAGCCTGCTTGGGATTCCCCCCACTTCTCTCTCTCCCCTCTCTCCCCTCGTTTTCCTCCTCCTCCTCCCATGTTCTCTCTCTCAAAATAAACTTAAAGAAAACCCACAAAACTTCAAATGGCATTTAAATGATATGCATAAATTGAAAATAACGTTCAATGAAAAAAGCCAAATGAAAAGATTGTTTGCTTATTTTCAAAGTTTATTTATTTTGAGAAGAGTAATAGAGAATGAGAGTGGGAGAGGGGCAGAGAGAGAGGGAGAGAGAGAATCCTAAGCAGGCTCTGCTTTCAGTGCAGAGCCTGATGTGGTAGTTCCATCTCACGAACCGCGAGATCATGACCTGAGCTGAGATCAAGAGTTGGATGCTCAACAGGCTGAGCCATTCATGTGCCCGAAGATTGTGTATTTCAAAATCCCACTTGAAATTCTAGGAAATAGATCCCTAATCTGTAGTTTTCTGTAGTGACAGAAAACACATTGGTGGTTTCCTGGGGATGAAGGTGAGTGGTGGGAGGGATTGATTGATTACATAGGGACAGGAGCAGATTTTTGGGGGTAATTAATAGGTTCATTGTCATGATTTTGTGATGATTTCAAGGGCATATAAATATGATCAAACTCTTTCAGTTATTTGCTTTGAATATTTGCAGTTTATTGTATGTGATATACCCCAATACAATTGTTTTTATAAAAACAAGGAAACCTATGACTTAATAAAAAAGAAATACAGATTACTAATAAATGAAATACTAAAACCATCTGTTTTGGGGGAGAAGAAACGTCGGTTTTTTTGCCCTTTCAGACTTTGGCATTTGTGGTGGTTTTACTGGTGTTTCATTTTGTGTAATAAATAGAGTAGTGTAAGTGACTAGGACTTGAACCCAAGTCTGATTTCATTGTTTCCCTGATGTGAAATCCTTTTTTGGGGTTTATGAATCTAAAATTACCTTCACTTCAACAAAATTACTTGTCATGATCACTTGTGTATTTCCTTTGTTTTAGACAATGTTTTGGGTGAAGTGTAAGGAGAGTACTGGTGACTAAAAATTGTCAGAAATTTTTTTAAAAACATTTTTTATCATTTTCCCTTACTTTTTTGAGAGGCAGAGACCAGTGTGAGCAGAGTTGGGGCAGAGAGAGAGGGAGACACAATCTGAAGCAGGCTACCGGTTCTGAGCTGTCAGCACAGAGGCTGATGTGGGACTCAAGAACTGTAAGATCATGACCTGAGCCAAAGTCAGACGCTTAATCGACTGAGTCACCCAGGTGCTCCCAAATTGTCAGAAATTTAATACATTTTTGGTTTTATGTTACATAAAATAAGAGCAAAGTATTTTTTTTTTTTCTTATTCCTTTCCATACAGCTTTCTGAAACTAAAGTCTTCACTGCCTCAGCTGTTCCAGCAGAGAATCATGTCACCCCTGGGCAAAGGTAAACACTTTTGTCACCTTTTGCTTGTTATTCAAAGTATAATTTAAATTTCTTATTCCAGAAATTTGGTGTGGGTCTCAGGTTTCTTTCAGTTTTTTTTTTTCCTTTTCTTGAATCTCTGTTTTTACTACTTTCCTTCTGAGAATTTGTTTTATCCCTAACCTTCCTTGTGAACTGACAGAGTCTACATCATTATCTACTTAGTTGAATCCACTAATAAGTTAAAATAGCGGTTGTGTTTGTGATTTGTTAATCATTTGTGATAGAGATTATGTTAAGCCTATTTATGGTGGTTCTATTTTACTTCAGTAAATACAGTATATTATTGTTTGACAGATGAACTTATTATAAAATACCTTTGATTTTCTGTGTGTGATACCATTTATTTAGGTATTCTCATACTAATATAAATTTCTTATTTTATGTGGGCTCTTCTATTTTATTTTTCAAATGTTTTATTTATTCATTTTTAGAAAGGAGAGAGAACAAGCCAGGAAGAGGTGGAGAGAGACTCCTAAGGAGGCTCTGCACTGTTCAGCATGCAACCTGACCTGGGGCTCAATCTCTTGACCATGGGATCATGGCTTGAGCTGAAATCAAGAGTTGGATGCTCGACTGACTGAGCCACTCAGGCGCCCTAGGATCATTTTCATTTAAAAAAAAAAAAAAAAAAAATCGGACTCTTGATAATGGTTTGGGTCATGATCTCAAGATCTCATGGCTTGTGAGACTGAGCCCTGTGTCCAGGCTCTGCACTGAAAGTATGGAGCCTGCTTGGGATTCTCTTTCTCTTTCTTTTTCTTTCTCTCTCCTCCCTCCTCTCTCCCCTCTCCCTCTCCCTCTCTACCTCCCCCCCCACCTCTGTCTCCTAAAAATAAATAAATAAACATTAAAAAAACATATATGAAGCCCCCACTTCTACTCACTGAAGCAGAGGGAAGGATGGGCTCAGAGGTCACAGTTGGGTTTGGGAGGGAATTTTTCAAAAAACAAACAAATAAACAAATGAAATATACTTATTTAATGGTTAGTTAATATTGCTATACTGTTTTTACTTGTATATCTTGTTCATATATCTTTTTGGAATAGAACTTGCTGTATTATTTTGTGATCTTTTGAGATTGGTTATATGTAATGCAACTATCCTGGATTTATATCCTTGGAGTTCAGGTATCATAAGCTATAACACAAATCACCTGGGGATTCAAAATACTGGTCTGGGACTTTAACCTGGTTACAGGAAAGTAAGAGCAGGTAGTGCATAAGGAGAAGAGCTCAGGCCTAGGAACTTTGATCTTTATTAGATAGTAGTGGGCCTTGAATTATTTGATATCCCAGAATCTGCCTCACTGGCATGGTGAGCATTTCAGACAGGATAACTGACTAGGAACTGGCATTTGAAATGGTTTACTGGAGCAAATTGCTATGTTAGTAAGTTCTGAGCACCTTGTAGATTCTGTGGAGTTAGTAGCTTACTCCCATGTCAGGGAGTATATATCTGGAAGATCATTCCTTCTGCAGGCTTTTAGGTTTTCAGGCCATGATTCTTTTTTTTCCCCCCCCAAATAGTTTATTGTCAAGTTGGTTTCCATATAACACCCAGTGCTCATCCCCAGAAGTGCCCTCCTCCATGCCCATCTCCCCCTACACACCCATCAGTCCTCAGTTTGTTTCTCAGCATTCAAGAGTCTCTCATGGTTTGCCTCCCTCCCTCTCCACCACCATTTACCCCCTTCGGTCCTCCCCCATGGTCCTCCGTTAAGTTCTTCCTAATCCTCCTATACGTGCAAACATATGATATTTGTCCTTCTCTGCCTGACTTATTTCGCTAAGCATAACACCCTCAAAGTCCATCCATGTTGCTACACATGGTTTCAGGCCATGATTCTTAAGTTGGAATATCTGTTTTTCTGGGGACATGATAAGTGTTCTAGAGAGGATTTTTTACTATACTGTGCTTTTCCCCCCCAAATAAGAAAATTATTTAAATAAATTATTTATATAAACTTAAATATCTTATACCTTAGAAAGTAGAACTTAGAAATATTTATAACTGCTTGGACTGTCTACTATGGCTGTGGTTCTCAATCCCTCAAAATAGGGATTCACTCTCCTTGAGGAAAATTGAAGAGACACTGGTTCCAAGTAATGAATGGGGCAAAATATTCTAAAGAAAATGAGCCAAACTTCAGAATATTATTTACTCAATTGCTACAGGTTTTCAAATTAGTTGTTATCGTGCTGTTTCTGTGGGACTATCTCAACGCACCTTTTCATTTCTCTTCTCTGCAAAGCCCCGCTTTAGTCTGTGGCTTCGTATGCTTTTGTGTGTGCGTATGAGCGTGTGTGTGTGTGTGCGTGCATGCTTGCGTGCGTGTATGTGTGTGTGTCATTGTGCTGTCCTTTTTGGTCCTTTAAACTACAATTTCCAAAAGTTTTCTTCACTTAGATTAATTAAAATGTATTTATTTATTTAAATAATCTCTACACTTAGCGTGGGGCTTGACTTATGACCCCGAGATCACCTCACTTAGATTATTTTAAACATGCATTTACTTTATATTGATTCACTTCTCAAATTCATTTGTTGGTAAGATGTGCTTTTGACTCGTTCCTCATTTGCTTTTTGTCTGCTTAGCATTGATCTGGTAGCCTTGCTCCAGAAGCCTGTTCCTCCCAGTCAAGCCTCAGAAGTCAACTCCTTTGAAACTTCCCAACAGCAGGGCTTTGGCCAAGCCCTTGTCTTCACAAATTCTCAGCACAACAATCAGATGGCACCAGGGACTGGCAGCTCCACTGCTGTCAACTCCTATTCTCCTCAGAGTCTGGTAACTCACTTTTATTTTAGTATGGGATTTGAAGGAATGTACCCACAAACAAATGTATTCTAGAATGACACATGCCTGATAAGTATTTCCTAAATACAAAAATATCTATAGTAGATCTCAGTCCAGAAAACAATGATGTACTAACTTTCCAAGCACATATCTGATGATTCCATGTGGAATTCAACTACTCTGAGTTTTCTGGACAAAAATTTTAAAATGCTTCTTTATGATTAGTTGAAAACTTTTAAGTCCTAATCACTGAGGCATCCTTCTTATTAGTGAATTTTTTCTCGTATTTTCTTTGAAAGTTTGTACTTATGACAGTAAAATTTTCATTTGTTTTCCGATTTAGTAAAATGCAAATGTTTTCAGTTCGGCTTGCTAAGTTCATGCTAAAACAGTTCTTTGAGTCGTCATAGGTTCTTGTATTTTTTGCATTTTTATTTGTTATTCATAAAATTAGTGTATTTTTTCTTAAAATGTCACTCTGTAGTGGAGGCCCTTATAATATGGATGTGTTTTCATTAAAATAGGGTCATATATTGCTTGCATATCTGACTCTTAACTTCTAATGAGAATTTAGCTCCTATCAGAAAGGACTTCAGGAACTGTTAGTGAAGGATATGAAGATAACCAAAGAATGTAGCTGCAGGATAATAGTGAACTGAAGGCCCTAACTATAGGCACTTCTCAGTTGGCGGTGAGGTATTCTCAGCTGGAATACCTCCAAATACCGATCCGTAGCTTTCACTAGCAGTAATTATTTTGGTTCATTCCTTTCAGTGTTTTACCTGAAATCCATGGTTGAGAAACAGAATTTCTTATGAATATGATACAATCTTTCTCCCCTACTTGATGCAAAAATCATTCGCTGAACCTTCATAAAATGGAGAATTTAATATGTAACTTTTCATTGTGGGGATTCTACTCTGCATGGTCATGTTATGTCATGTATAACTGGCTTGAGAATTTGGCATTTTTAGTATCATGATGATTGTGTACAAGAGGGTGTCAGTGCTTGAAGTGGGACAGCCCAAAACATGATGCTGTCTCTATTTTCAGAGTCTAATAATACCCTCAAGTTTTTCTTTTTTTTATAAAGATTTTATTTTTTTTTAAAGTAATCTCTATTCCTTACATGGGCTCGGATTTATAACCCCAAGATCAAGAGCTGCACGCTCCACAGACTTAGCCAGCCAGGTGCCCCAATACCCTCAAGTTTTGATTGAACCATCTCTGCCCTTTGCTCCTTTGCCTTTCCATCTGCTACTGGTTTGCTGATGTAATGTCTATGTGGAACTGTTGGAATCTCAGCCAGGCCACTCAAAGCATAGGTAGGACATGAGTTGTGTTTGTTTTATTATTTTGTTTTTTTCTTTTTAGGACATGAATTTTGGTGTTTTTTTTTTTTTTTTTTTTTTTAAACAGTGCCTTTGGGTATGTTGCCTTTTGTAATAAACAACACCTTGAGAAACTGGAACACGTATTTATCATATTAGAGCAGTGGTTCTCAACCTACAGTAGTAATGATAATACAGTAATGCCAGAGTCTGCACAAACCAAATAAGTCAGAATCTTGGGATTGTAAGTTGGGCATTTGTGTGTATTTGTGTATATGTGAGTGCACGCATACTTGTGTATCAATACACACTTTTTTTTTTTAAACATTTTTATTTATTTATAGGAGAGAGAGAGAGCGTGAGCAGGGGAGGGTCAGAGAGAGAGGAAGTCACAGACTGAAACAGGCTCCAGGCTCTGAGCTGGCAGTCAGCACAGAGCCCGACGCGGGGCTCGAACCCACGAACTGCGAGATCATGACCTAAGCGAAAGTCGGACGCTTAACCGACTAAGCCACCCAGGCGCCCCTCAATAGACACATTTTTAAAGCCACCATTTATTGAAATGTAGGTGAAATTGAGACGTCCTGTGCTGTTAAGCTAAAGCAAGGTGCTAGGCCTTGACTTAGTGATTTCATTGTGTTGTAGAACACACTGAAACTGCATTTGATAGTATTAGCTAATACAGGATAGAAATTAGGTAGGAAAAGAGGAAAAATAAAAGCATCGTTCTGAAGCCTTTACTGAACAAGTGGGCTTGAACTGTATTTTTTTTTTTTAATTTTTTTATTTATTTCTAGGAGAGAGAGAGAGCGTGAGCAGGGGAGGGTCAGAGAGAGAGGGAGATACAGACTCTGAAATAGGCTCCAGGCTCTGAGCTGGCAGTCAGCACAGAGCCCGACGCGGGGCTCGAACCCACGAACCGCGAGATCATGACCTAAGCGAAAGTCGGACGCTTAACTGACTAAGCCACCCAGGCGCCCCATTGAACTGTATTTTTGGATATGTAGCCACATAAGACAGGTGTTTGGGGCAGCATAAAATAGCAAGGGTTCTAAAGTAGCGATAAATAATGTTAGTAGATTCTGTGATTGATGTCCAGTAACTGCCTACAACTTAAATGTTTTACTCAAATTGGAGAATTTGGATTTCCTTTGAACAACTGGGATACTCTATGCCTTTGGATATTGTTAACAGAAACAAATTTCAACTTTCTACATCTGATCTCTTAAGAGAATGCAAGTCATTTCTATTTTTGGCCTTTAAAATGGTTTTGAGAGAGAGACCTCAAGCATGGATGGCGCAGAGAAAGAGGGAGAGAGGATCCCAAGCAGCCTCCATGTGTCAGTGCAGAACCCAATGAGGGGCTCGAACAAACCATGAGATCATGACAAAATCAAGAGTTGGATGCTTAACTGACAGAGCCACCCAGGCGCCTCTCTGAGAGTTATTTTTTGACAAATAACTTAATCTTTTCATAAACTGAATGATCTTGATATGTAAAAATAAGGTTGTTTTGCCATTGTATTCACTAGTCCTAGGCTCTTACTCTCTTTGGATATTTTCCCAATAGCTTATTTTTGCTTTGGTTTCCCGTGCCTTACGAGATATATCTAGAAAATGTTGCTATGGCTGATGTGAAAGAAATTATTGCCTTTGTTCTCTTCTAGGATGTTTATGGTTTCAGGTCTCATTTTTATGTTTTTAACTCATTTTGAGTTTATTTTTGGGTATGGTGTTATAAAGTGGTTATAAAGTGGTCTTTTACATGTATCATTCTCTTTGGATCTTGGTATCTGACCTGACAGGATAGATGGGGGAGGTGTAACATTTTCTTTTGTATACTTGTGAAGCATTTTTGGTGTGTTAGTCATCAAAACAGCTCAAAATAAACTCAGCAGTGTCCAGGGTATCCATATAGTACACAGATACCTCGTGTGTAATTCATTGTCTGAATTTAGAATATTAACTTTTTAAACCAGTACTGGAAACTGCACTTAATCTTGTAGGATTAAATGGCTCCTGAGCCTTTCTGTGACCAATCTTAAAGATAATTACTGTTGTTCCATATATTAAGAAATACTGTATTTTTATTTCTCTAGCTTGTCTTTGTCATTTAATTCATGATATTTCTCTTTAGTTTAAAAAACACTGTATTTTGTTTTTGAATTTGTGACATCACTTTTAAAAAGAAATCAATATCCTAAAATTCAGGGAAAATAGTCCTCTTCCTTTAACCTCCATCAGAATTCGGAATTATTCCTGGATTTAATCAGATCTTTTTGGGTAATATTTTCCTGTAGTTTTTGCTCAGGTGAGTCTTACTGATTCCATGTTCTGGGTTATAGTTTTTAAATTCCTTATGAAAATACTTGGTGTGTTTTAACTCTGGGATGGAAACTTGTATTGCTGAGGAATTTTCCTTTTCTTTCTCTTTAAAGTCATCCGTCCTTGGTTCAGGATTTGGAGAGCTTGCACCTTCCAAAATGGCAAACATCACCAGCTCCCAGATTTTGGACCAGTTGAAAGCTCCAAGTTTGGGCCAGTTTACCACTACCCCAAGTTCACAGCAGAACAGTACAAGTTCCCCCACAACTACTACTTCTTGGGACCTCAAGTCTTCAACTTCCCAGCCCTCAGTCCTTAGTCATTTTGGTAAGTATACATATTCTGTGGTGGTTTGCCCCTAGTGAGGACATGCTGACCATTAGCACAGTGTGTTGACTTGTAACGCTAATGTGGAATTTGTCCACAGATACCTTTTAGTAGAAGTTCTGTGGCATTTCTGAATTCTGTCCGTTAGCTTTGTATTTTATAAGTATTTGCATTTAGTTATCATCAGTAGTGGTGTAAGTAGTATTTAGAACATAGTTTTGAAGAGATGTGCCAAAGCATGGGAAAGCTGTGCAAATACATGGAAACAACACTCCGAATAAATGCTCAGACAGAATTTTCTAAGCTGTATTACAGTAGAGTGGGGACAGAGTCGGGGATGTGGACATTAAAAACAATTTTTTAATGTCTTTTTCTTTGTTTTGAGAGAGAGTGAGCGTGAGCGAGCGAGCGACAAGCAGGGAAGGGGCAGCGAGAAGGAGAGACAGAATTCTAGGCAGGCTGTATGCCATCAGTGCAGAGCCCAATGCAGGGCTCAAATTCATGAACTGTGAGATCATGACCTGAGCCGAGGTCAAGAGTCAGACACTTAACAGACTGGGCCACCCAGGCACCCCTGGATAACATTTTAAATCACACTCTATGGATTGCTTTCTGATTCTGATGCTTGTATCTATCATGATTTGTGCCAGGCTTACTATCAGTGGTTTGTAACTTAAAGGGATGACTTATAAGTTGGATATTTTCTAAACTATACTGCTGTAGACTTTGTAACATTAAAACATCCATCTCCTATTAACATACACATGCCAAACTGCATTAAGGAACAGAGGATTGCATTAACCATAGGGTTGGTTTCCTGGGCAGCTTTATGTTTAGGATTCATTGAAAGACATAGAAGTACATTTCTCTGCTGAAAGAAGTAGTTCATTGTAATGGAAGTACTTGAGACTACTTCCAGATTTGAAGTGATATCCACCAGGCTTCAGAATGAGACTGTTCGTTAGAGCCTCAATGCCAAAGTGTGTTACAGGGGAGCTGGTTACGTATAGATACCCTCTGCTGAATACATACTAAAAGTCCACGTTCCCAGAAGGAAAGCAATTGTTTGCTGTAAACCACATTGCACAAACATAAAAGGCACAGAGTCACTTTTAACTGTTAAGAATGCTGGCAACCTTTGCCTGGCACATATCAAAATTCTGTGTTCCCAGACACTTAGCCAAGAGCCAGTTTAGCAAGGTGGCATTTTTGACAGCAGCTATAGTGCTATGTTAATCTTCTGCAGCCCCACTGCAGTGGGTGATAAGGGCTTTTAGATTTGTGCATGCTTTAGATTTGTGCATGCTATTCTCATATTTCTTATAAATCCTGTCTTTTTTCTACATGCCTGTAATATAAAGTCCAAAAATAGATTTATCTATGATGGAAATACATTAAGTCATGGGTTAGCAAACCTTCAGCTGGATTTGTCATCTGTTTTTGTAAATAACAGTTTTATTGGAACACAACCATGACCACTCCATTATGTATTTTTTTTAATGTTTATTATTTTTTTTAATGTATTTATTTTTGAGAGAGAGAGAGAGACAGAGACAGTGTGAGCAGGGGAAGGTCAGAGAGAGAGGGAGACACAGAATCCAAAGACAGGCTTCAGGCTCTGCGCTGTCAGCACAGAGCCCGACATGGGGCTCAAGCCCACAAACCGCGAGATCATGACCTGAGCTGAAGCCAGAAGTTCAACTGACTGAGCCTCCCAGGTGCCCTGTGGTTGGTTTATTTTTGAGAGAGAGCATGAGCAGGGGAGGGACAGAGAGAGGGAAACAGAGAATTCGAAGCAGGCTCCATACTGTTAGTGCAAAGCCCCATGTGGGGATTGAACTCATGAACCACAATACTATGAACTGAGCCAAAATCAAGATTTGGACCCTTAACTAGCTGAGCCACCCAGGCACCCCTTGTTATGTGTCATCTTAGAACTACTTTCAGTCTACAGAGGGAGTGTTGAGTAGTTGCAAACAGATGGTCTTCAAAGTCTAAAATATCTGCTACCTGGTTCTTTGCTAAAAAAAATTATCAACTTCTGTATGATTTGAAAGTCATATAGACAAAAGGTAACTTCCTTTATATGAAAGAGTATCTAAAAATCAAGAAGATGGACAACAAAGTAAAAAAATGGTCAAAGAGGTATGGTCACAGTTAATAGGCAACATATACTGGAGTATATGAAATGATGCTTTATCGAACTGATGTTTATTTGCATCTTTTATGCCATTTCCCATCATTCAGATTAGGAAAAGAATCTTGAAGTGTTTGTCAAAATTTAGAGTTGCTCTTTGAATCAATAACTATTCTAGTGGTTGATCCCACAGGTATACTTGCATTTGAGCAAAATGTTTTACATAAAAATACATGCATTACAACATTGTTTTTCATAGCAAGAGATTGGAAAAATCTAAAAGCCCTTTAATATAGTACTGGTTTTAAAACTTGATTCCTGTGTACACTGGATTACTTGGGCCATGAAGATGAAGTAGCTCTTCACACATTAATGTGGAACAGTTTCTGAAAACTAAATGGTTTGTGAGGAAACTCTATAAATAATGTGTGTGTGTGTGTGTGTGTGTCTGTCTGTCTGTCTGTCTGTATACATATGTATTCTGAAACAGTATCTCTGAAGATACTTAGGAAACTGGGTGCAGTGTCTGCCCTTTGTAGACTGAATCTGTGGATAGGGTTGGAAGGCCAATTTGTGTTTCTTATCCACTTTTGAACCAATATAACTTAACATAGACTGCATCTCTTCTCTGCATAAGAAATTATTTACAAACCCATACAGGCATCCTTTTCATTTATCATATACTAGCTATAATACATCACACACACCCCACGTAGGGGATTCAGTTCGATGGTTGTTGGGAGAAACCAGTGATAACTGCAACTTTTCTTTCTCAGTCATGGTGGAAGAAGGAACTCTAAGCCCGTGTGCCTAAATAATTGATTGTTGCTTACTTTCTTCCCTCCTCCTTTACATATTTAATAGACTTCAAATCTCAACCTGAACCATCCCCGGTTCTTAGTCAACTGAGCCAGCGACAGCAGCACCACACTCAGCCCGTTGCTGTTCCTCCTCCTGGGTTGGAGTCTTTTCCTTCCCAGGTAAAACTGCGAGAGTCAACACCCAGGGACAGTACCTCCACTGTGAACAAGCTTCTGCAGCTTCCCAGCATGACTGCAGAAAACATTGCTGTGTCTACCCACCAACCACAGCCTAAACACATCAAACTACCGAAGCGGCGGATACCTCCAGCGTCTAAGGTGTGTTCTCCATCCAGAAGTCACAGCCCCAGCAGTGGATGTAGTTTAACATTTAGCTCAGGGGCTGGGTTAGTAAGCCTCAGAAACAGTGATGTGGTATCTTTTATTCACACACGTAGCTTCCTACTTTATGAGGAATCAGCCATTTCTGAGTGCCTGGACTAATATTAGAGGGAATGGCTTTTTGTAAGAGATAGAAACTGTTAATTCAAGTTACTGGACCTGGCTCAGGGAATATGCTGGTCTTGTGTATTTAGCTGTGTCCCATAGATAGGGAATAAGTGGTTCTTTGATCAGATAATGTTTTCCGCAAAGGCCCACTCTCCTTCTCCACTTATGCACCACCACCTCCCACCTTTCTTTGGCATTTGCTGTGAGAAACAGTTGGTGACATTGATTATTCTGTTAACTTTAATTTTTCTTTTCTCTTTTTTCTCTTTGTTTTTGAAATATTCTGTTCCTTTTTCCTACTTCTGGGCCTCTCACCCCTTGTTCCTCAGGGGTACCCATAGTGCTTTGGGAAGCCTGTACTCACTTGACTCTATTACAGGCCTCTGGGATTTGGAGTCTATGATCTCTGTTCCTGACATGATGGCTCTGCTTTTTCAGATCCCAGCTTCTGCAGTGGAAATGCCTGGTTCAGCAGATGTCACAGGGTTAAACGTTCAGTTTGGCGCCTTGGAATTTGGATCAGAACCTTCTCTTTCTGAATTTGGATCAACTGCAAGCAGTGAAAATAGTAACCAGATTCCCATCAGCTTGTATTCGAAGTCATTAAGGTACACACTTCTCTGGATTAAGTCCTTTGTTGGCAAAGTAAAGTAAGATAGAGTCTGAGAAATCACCTGTTGGAGGCAATACACCCTGTTGTGGTAGGTTTATGCAGCCATTATTAGTACCTAATTCCAGAACTTTTCTTCCATAACCCTAAAAAGGACCTTGTGCCTGTTAGTAGTCACTCCGTTTCTCCCTCCCCTTATCCCTTGGCAGCTAATCATCTGTCTCTGGATTTGCCTATTCCAGATACTTCATATAACAAGGTTCATCCATGTTGTAGCATGTGTGCATTTTATTTCTGAATAGTATTTCTTTGTGCAGATATATCACATTTTTTAATCCATTCATTAGTTGACAGACATTTGGATTGTTTGCGTTATTTGGCTGTTAGGAATCATGCTGCTATGAATATTCCTTTACAGATTTTTTTCTCCTTTCAGTTCTTTTGGATTTAGATCTAATAATTGCTGGGTCATATGGTAACCCTTATATTACCCATTTGAAGAACCAGCAAACTGTTCTCACATGGCTGCAGCATTTTATGTTCCTACCAATAATCTATGAGGGATACAACTAAACATTTTTTTTAATTTATTTTAAATTTATTTTAAATTTATTTTCTTTTTAAGTTCTAAAATTTTTTTTAATGTTTTTTTTATTTATTTCTAGGAGAGAGAGAGAGAGCGTGAGCAGGGGAGGGTCAGAGTGAGAGGGAGTGACAGACTCTGAAACGGGCTCCAGGCTCTGAGCTGGCAGTCAGCGCAGAGCCCGACACGGGGCTCGAACCCACAAACCGCGAGATCATGACCTAAGTGAAAGTCAGACGCTTAACTGACTAAGCCACCCAGGCGCCCCTATTTACTTTTTAAGTTCTAAAAGAATATTTATTTTTGAGAGAGAGAGACAGTGCAGGCAGGGGAGGGGTAAAGAGAGAGGGAGACACAGAATCTGAAGCAGGCTCCAGGCTCTGAGCTGTCATCACAGAGCCCAACGCGGGGCTCAAACTCATGAACCATGAGATTGTGACCTGAGCTGAAGTTGGATGCTCAACCTAATGAGCCACCCAGGTGCCCCCCCTCCCCAATTTTTTTTCAATGTTTATTTATTTTTGAGAATGAGTGAGGGAGGGACAGAGAGAGAGAGGGAGATAGAATCTGAAACAGAAGAAGATAGAATCTGAGCAGTCAGCACAGAACCCGACACGGGGCTTGAACCCACCAGTCGCAAGATCATGACCTGAGCTGAAGTCAGATGCTTAATCAGCTGAGCCACTCAGGCGCCTTGAGGAATACAACTCTTATATATCTTTGCCAACACTTCTTTTCCTTTACTATAATATTTGTTTTATAAGTAGAGAACTTCCTGATTTCAGGTTTCATTAATTTTTCTGCTCTCCAATGCCAAAACCTAATGTTTGTTTGGGTTCTCTTTCTAAATTTTTTTTTTAATGTTTTATTTATTTCAGAGAGAGAGAGAGACAGCATGAGCATGGGAGGGGCAGAGAGAGGGAGAAACAGAATCTGAAGCAGGCTCCAGGCTCTGAGTTGGCTGTCAGCACAGAGCCTGACGCAGGGCTCGAACCCACAAACTACGAGATCATGACCTGAGCCGAAGTTGGACATTTAACCAACTGAGCCACCCAGGTGCCTCTGGGTTCTCTTTCTAAAAATGGTCCAGACATCTGGATTCCTTAAAGAGTATTAAGGATTCTTAAAAGTGTCCTTCTGCCTGTCATTTAAATTAGGTTGGTCTGCAGTGCCTAGGTCGCTCAGTCAGTTGAGCATCTGACTCTTGATTTCAGCTCAGGTCATGATCTTACGTTTCTTGAGATCCAGCCCCTCATCAGTCTCTGTGCTGACAGGGCCAAACCTGCTTGGGATTCTCTTTTTCCCTCTCTCCCTGCCCCCATCCCCCTGTCTCAAAATAAACATTTAAAAAATGGTGGGTCTGGGGGCGCCTGGGTGGCTTAGTCGGTTAAGCGTCCGACTTTCGCTTAGGTCATGATCTCGAGGTTCGTGGGTTCGAGCCCCGCGTCGGGCTCTGTGCTGACTGCCAGTTCAGAGCCTGGAGCCTGTTTCAGAGTCTGTGACTCCCTCTCTCTCTGACCCTCTCCTGCTCAAGCTGTCTCTCTCTCTCTCTCTCTCTCTC
>NW_024080920.1:883112-945822 GCF_003009895.1 Hyaena hyaena
AAAAAAAAAAAAAAAAAAAAAAAAAAAAAAATGGTGGGTCTGATTTGGAAGGGAGGGGTGTTTTGAATTTGCATCTTTAATACAGTTAAAGAATGTGGTAGTGTAAGTGTGTAGGTACAGACAGGTTTATTTAATTTATAATATGACAGTAAAGTGATGAAATAGTTTTTTACTCAATGAAGCCATGTAACATGACACAAATTTATGTCTAAATCTTTTTATTCTCTAGTGATTCTTTGAATACCTCTCTACCAATGACCAGTGCAGTACAGAACTCCACCTATACAACTTCAGTCATTACCTCCTCCAGTCTGACCAGCTCATCACTGAGCTCCACTATTCCAGTAACAACGTCTTCCTCCTATGACCAGAGTTCTGTGCATAACAGAATTGCATACCAAAGCTCTGTGAGTCCATCGGAGTCAGCTCCAGGAACCATCACGGTAATTGGTCTTTCAGGTTTCTTCCTGTATGAAATCCTATTTGGAAGTCTGTGTTTAGTTTGGGTAATTGAGGGTTTTAGGTGAGATTTTCTTTAAGAAATTGGTTAACCCTTTGAATAGAATCCTTGTAGTTTGTTGAGATTGCTAATAGCGAGCATCTGGTGTGAAATCTGCTTTTTAAGCACCCATGCACAGGAATGTTTGAATGGACCCAGAAACTTAGTATAAGGAAAGCATAAGGATATATCCCCAAGTTGTTCATAGTATTTTTTTTTTTAAATATTTTTATTTATTTCTAGGAGAGAGAGAGAGAGACAGCATGAGTAGGGGAGGGTCAGAGAGAGAGGGAGATACAGACTCTGAAACAGGCTCCAGGCTCTGAGCTGGCAGTCAGCACAGAGCCTGATGCGGGGCTCGAACCCACGAACTGTGAGATCATGACCTAAGCGAAAGTCGGACGCTTAACCGACTAAGCCACCCAGGCACCCCTGTTCATAGTATTTTGGACAGGGTGGGGTTGAGGGTACTATAGTCTTATTTGTAACATTTTAGTTTCCTGTAAGGCAAAGGTGTTCAAACATGACTAGTAAGAGTACTTCAAAGAGTAGACAAGAACATGAAAATAATAAAAACAGTTGAATTGGCCTAGTAGAAATTTGGGTACATTTTCTTACGTTTCCTTCTAAGACTCTCAGGATATAATTGTACATCTCAATGTAGGAATTTTTCCCTCTCCCTTTCTTTTGTTTTCTGTCTTTTATGTTCGATGTTTTCCTTAAATGTCTCGTGATTCCAGGCTGACTACTTGACACTAATAGGTTAGCTGTGGGCTTTGGCTTGCTGGGTAGGTAGTGGAATGTGGGCTTTGGTGTTGGACAGCATGGGTAGGCCATTTTTTTTAAGGGGGCGGGGTGGACACCTCCTCTGTCAGCTCCTTTGACTTATTCTGTTGAGCTTGTTTAGATTCATTCTCCTGGTACTCTTCTTCTGGTCATTTACCTATAGGGCCTATGTCTGCCTTAAGTAAAACCTAGTGGAAAGAGAAGTCTCTTGTCAGAATACTTGTTTTGTCTGTGTTGACTTGATCAGTTCCTTTTTTTAACATTACCTCTGACTATATGTTAACCCTTTTGATGATGTTTAGGGCCTGAGAGAGAAGGTGGGACGGGGCATTTACCCTGCTGTGCAAATGGGTGGAGTGGAGAGGGGATATGGTCTGTGCAGTATTTACACAAATCCTTCTACATTTAGCTGTACCTCCACTCCTACTTTCAAAGTTAATTGGTGTAGATAAATACTGAGATGCTTGGTATGGCTCTTTCATTTAAGTTGCCTTATTTTCTGGATTTGCATACCATTAGGTTTTGATTTGGCTTTACCATGTGAACTAAGTCAGTTCCCATCCTGTTTATGCTTTCTAGTCTACAGAATTTTGTTGCTATAATTTTTTCATGTGTATTTGTCTTACTGGGTTTACATATTTTTTATAAGCCATATATTATGATTCATCTTTTTTTTTTTAATGTCTGTTTATTTTTGTGACAGAGACAGAGCATGAGTGGGGTAGGGGCAGTGAGAGAGGGAGACACAGGATCTGAAACAGGCTCTGAGCTGTCAGCACTGAGCCTGATGCAGGACTTGAGCCCACAAACCATGAGATCATGACCTGAGCCAAAGCCAGATACTTAACTGACTAAGTCCACCCAGGCGGCCTGATCTATCATCTTTTTTTTTTTTTTTTTTTTAATAGTTGGTTTCCATATATGATCTATCACCTTTAACAAGAGGTTTATTCTTGTGCTTTCCAACGTGGTAATGACTAACCACATGTAGTAGTCTATCTTTTAAAGTTTATTTATTTATTTTGAGAGAGCACAAGCTGGAGCAAGGGAGGGGCAGAGATACAATCCTGCGTAGGGTCTGCATTGTCAGTGCAGAGCCTGACTTAGGGCTCGAAACCATGAACCATGAACTGAAACCAAGAATCAGATACACAATGACTGGGCCACCCAGGCGCCCCAGCTGTAGTAGTTTATTTCAATTAAATACACAGAATTTTAGCTCCTTGGACACACCACCCAAATTTTACTTTTTTTAAAAGTTTATTTATTTATTTTGAGAGAGAGAGAGAAAAAAGGTGTGAGTGGGGGAGGGGCAGAGAGGGAGGGAGGCAGAGAATCCCAAGCAGCTCCCCACTGTCAGCACAGAGCTGGACTCAGGCTCTAACTCAGTGAGGTCATGACCTGAGCTGATACCAAGAGTCAGACTAAGCCATCCAGGTGCCCCCTAGCCAAATTTTAAATGCTCAATATCCACAGTGACTATAATATAGGAACATGCACATGTGCATATAGAATATTGTTTATTGCTGAACATTCCTTTGTATGGTACTGGCCTATAGTTTCTAAAACATAAATCAGACTATGTGTTAGCCAAGCTTAAATCCCTGTTATCTGCTCAACTTGTGAATTCCAGCTTTTATTTCACCTGGTATGCTGCTTGCTCCGATCATTACTCACCTCATTCCTTGCTTGGCTAGTTGAACTAATACTGCAGATTTTTTATTTCTCCTGACCATTTGGCACTACTTTTACTCCCACCATTCTTTTGCCAAGAATTACCCCCACCCTCAATAACATGGCTTCTGTATTGAATCTGTTTGTCCATTGTTTTTTTAGAGAAAGGGAGAGAGTATGTGTTAGGGAAAAGTGAGCTATACGTCGTCTCCACAACTAGTGGGAGCCTTATCCAGGGCCCCATCTCACAACCGTGAAATCATCACCTGAGCCGAAATCAGTAGAGTCTGATGCTTAACCCACTGAGCCGCCCAGTTTCCCCCACTGTCTATGTTTTAAACGTGATTTTTAAGGTCAAATGATATATTCCTAAGGTCTGATGGCTGTTCTTTTCTGGCCCCCTTTTTTATTCTTTCTGTATGGTGTAGTTTTGAGAACATTTCTTTGTATGTCACCATTTGTGCTGTTTTGAGGTACATACTTGGTATCATGTGTATGTATTTACTGCGTAGTGAACTCTTTTTTAAAAATTTTTATTTTGAGAGAGAGCATGTGTAAACGAGGGAGGTGCAGAGGGAGAGTGAGAATCTTCAGTGAGGCTCCATGCTCGGCGTGAAGCTCAAGCCAGGCCTTGATCCCATGACCCTGGGATATTGACCTGAGCTGTAATCAAGAGTTGGAAGTTGAACCGACTGAGCCACCCAAGTGCCCCTAGTGCATAGTGAACTCTAGTTTAAGGGAGGCAGAGAGTACAGTTTTTCTACTTATCTGTATATATATTGGTAAGGTATATTGTGTTTTCCTTTCCCTGACCTCAGGTCTTTTTTTAACTCATTTTCCCCCACCCCCTTGAAGTTCTAATCTTTCATTGTCTACATTTCTTGTAAATAATCTCAAATTTTTTTTTTTTTTAGGAGAAAACACATGTTGGGGGCACCTGGGTGGCTCAGTTGGTTAAGCATCCAGCTCTTGGGTTCAACTCAGGTCATGATCTCACCATTCGTGGGTTTGAGCCCTCCATTGGGCATCCTGCTGGCAGTGTGGAGTCTGCTTGGGATTCTCTTGCTCTCTCCTTCTTTCTCTGCCCCTCCCCCATGCATGTGCATATGCTCACTCTTTCTCTCAGAATGAATAAACTTTAAAAAAATATGCTTAAAAAAAAGGAAAAAATCATTATCAATAATATAACAGGATTTGGGTTAATGCAGAAGAAACATCTAAAGGCCTGTCTTTTTCCTTTAGTTTAAGTTTTCATATTTGTAAGAAGGAAATCTCTGTCAGCTTCCTTTTCCCATCCAGGGGTAGTGTCTGGGCCTTGTAGGCCCCATTATTATTCACTTTATATGTCTGTCTCCCTTGCTCAGTCTGGAAATTTTTCGTTGTGAGGATGCCTCCTTTTGTGTGTCTAGTTTCCAGTGTAACGCCTTCTGTTTAATGCAAACTAATTGTTTTCAGATTGTGCTTTTTGGTATTATCACACTCTAACCTGCTCTTGCCCTACGCAGTTAAGAAAAGTCATGTTTCAAAGTAACATCTCATTTTCTCTGAGAATTATTTTCCATTTAACTTGGAAAATTCTTTTTCTTGCATGAGTGGTACTGAAGAGACAATTCGTGTGAGATAGGAAGTGTGATTTCGGTATAAGCTCCCAAGTTCTTTGTACTGCTTAATAATTTTTAGGACTTTTTTTTGCTTCTTGTGATTTGAGTCTTACTTGTTATTTTCCTAAATACCTAGTCTGGTTTTAAAAAATGACAGCACCTTAGGATTTACTAAGAATATGTTAATTACCTCTCCTTTTATTAAGAAATAAAACAGGTCATTGTTTTTTGTTTTTGTTTTTTTTAGTGTTTTTTTAAAATTTATTTTGGTGATGGAAGCACAGAGAGAGGGAGAGAATCCCAAGCAGGCAGCGCAGAGCCTGATCCAGGGCTCAGTCCCACGAACTGTGAGATCATGAAATTAAGAATTGGATGCTTAACCCACTGAGTGACCTACATCGTTTCTTGAGCAGTCTATACTTCATGTGTCTCTGACTAAATCCCAATAGAAAGTCAGCTAGGTTATCATTTGATTTTGTGGGTTTACTTACTTTCTTTTTTCTTTTCTTTACAGAATGGACATGGTGGTGGTCGAAGTCAGCAGACAATAGACAGTAAGTATATAAGCTGACTATTCTCATTTTGGGTGGTGGAAACCAAACAGAAATAGAGTTTATCTATATACTACACGAATATTATGCTATTATGATGGGGTAAATGATAGGTCAGTGACTAAGTCTGAAAAAATAATACTTTTGCATTTTTTCTGATAGCCACTTCTGATCCATTGTTGACATCATTTCTTTGATAGAGTTTACAAGTTCAACTAAGGGATTCCTGATACTGTTGTAGCTGACAGTATTATGAGAAATGTTACAGCAAGAAGGAATTGATAGCGTCATTCTGTTCTAGTCAGACTGCACCCCAAGTGTAGAGTGTGGCATGGTTTTAAAAGATGCTTTGCTTAGAGGTGCAGGTTCTGGTGTGGTGAAAGGGCTCTTACTCCAATACTGTAAAGGACTTTTAAAGTAGAAATTGGTGTGCTAGTTCAGTCAGTAAAGGCTCCTTGCCTTCAGGATCTGATGGACTATTGTGCAGAAGAGAGATAAAAT
This sequence comes from Hyaena hyaena, assembly GCF_003009895.1. NCBI lineage: Eukaryota > Metazoa > Chordata > Mammalia > Carnivora > Hyaenidae > Hyaena > Hyaena hyaena. Next base: position 888,725 of record NW_024080920.1, read on the forward strand.
GGTGCTCACTGTAAACACTTTGGAAAAAATGGTAAGATTTCATTAATTCCAGTAAGCTCAGTGATCTCTGGAGAGGATGGTTGGTGCAGATGAATCCCTGTTAGTTGTTCTTTTCCTTTGTTCTTGGCTCACTTATATGTGATTGATTATGATGATTTTCTTTTCAGTAAGGCAGATGGGTATCCATTATTGAGTGTAGAAACCAGAAAGAGTTTCCTTTTTATTTAGGATTTTTGGAATGTAGATATGAAATTCTTTCAGTCCAAGAGGGGGCCTCAGTTGGAATTGAAATGACATGTGATACACCCAGAGTTGGCTGTGGGATTGATGGACGGCCAGAACTGTTAGGGTGGCAAGTTTCCTCTCTGCAGGCATGAGATTGAGAACATATCGAGATGTCCTAGATTATTTGGAGATCTTTTTCTTTTTTAACAATTTTGTTTTTAAGTAATCTCTGTATCCATAATGAGGCTCATACCCACAGTCCTGAGATTAAGAGTTGTACACTCTACCAACTGAGCCAGCCAGGCGCACCAATTATTACTTGGAGATTGTGAATGAAATCATGAGTTAGGAAATGTCTGGAAAAAATCGTGTGCATTTTAGATAGGTTTTTATCTCCATCTGTCTCTCCACTCCCATTATTTCAGAGGCTTCTTGTCAATTTATTATAATGTGACCGAAGACCTAGGTAGATAACTTATGGGGTCTGAGTTTTGGGTCAGGGACATCTGTGGTGCTTTCAACTGGCTTCCATAACAGGTGTCATGTTTGGAATAGACTGTCAGTCAAAAGCAAGTGTCAAGATTGTAAGGACCAATCAAGTATGGGCCACGTTCTGTGTGACCCTGTTGCTACTGTGGATGTTTTTAAATGGTCATTTTAAGAGACTCGCATGCTTTCCGTCAGGCTCCCAGGGAGCCCTGCAGGTGGGTAAAGGTTGCTTTTCCTTCCTAACTGGAAAAGACAATGATGCTTTATTTCCAAGCACATATCTGAGTTGTATGTGTGGATAGAACTAAAACTGAGTCTTTTCTAGTTAGGATTTTTGTTCTTCTGGAAGCCTAATAAGCTCCTTTACTTGCTCTGAGGATTGGTTTTGTCTTTTCTCAGAAATGCTCACTATGCATGTAGATGTGGGTGTGGGACAGTGGATTTTAGGCATATGTAACTCCTCACGGTATATGTACCCTGGGGTCTCAACCCACATGTGACCTGAATTGGCTATGAGCTTTCACAGGTCAGCCTGATACAAGCAAAAACCTAACCCCTTGATGGTCTTGCCTACCAGATTTGTACTGTCCTTTGTTGAGCCTTTTCAGAAAATTTGCCTCACAGCCTGTTACTCTTTTTTGTGTGCAACTCTGGGTGAAACCTAACCTGGGTTAGGTTCCTTTAGTTAGGAGAAGTATATCCGTGTTATAGGCTAGTTTATGATTATAAAGTTATCACTTCCTACTCTTTGCCCAATCCTGTTCATCTTACTTTCACATGTCATTTTTATTAGTCGTATCTGACAGAAAATGCTTGGGCATTTTCCCTAGGGAGTATAACTTTGTTTATGTCTCAAACTGAGCCTGACCTTGTGATAACAAGATGTTGAGCATATTTTAGATACTTGTGATTGGTTCTGGAGCTAAAACAATATGTTTTTTACAGCTACTTCATCTGTTCCAGCTCCAAAGACAACGGACCCTCCCTCCGCCCTCCCATCTGTGGGCTCACTGCCCAGCACCACTTCCTGCACTACGCTTCTACCTGCTGCATCCCAGCACACTGCCACTTTGCCCTCCATGTCCCAGCCTGGTGACCTGTCCAGCAGCCCCCTCTCTCAGCTTAGCAGGTATGGGGAAAATATGGGCTCAGAGTGAGAGTCACATTGGGGCAAAGTCCTGAACACTTACAGAAAGCTGTTCCAGTAAACAAAACCCTCTTGTTGGCCCCAGCATGGTGTCCTGGCCTTTGGTAATAATTGCTTTAGTGCATAGGTTTTGGCTGGGCACTGTCTCAGAAGCATCAGCAGCTGTGTAACTACGTGTAATGCCCCTGCTGTCACAGAGCACTGGGACACCTTAGGAATGGGTGGAGCTAGGGGTCCCTGCTGCTGCTCTTCCTCCACCTCTCAGGAGTACACCCTCAGCCTGGCCTGGCCTTTCCCACTCTGAGCTCAAGTCACTGTGATGTGAAGTGAGAATGATGGTTTTTTGTTTTTTGTTTTAAAAAATTTTTTTTAATGTTTATTTTTGAGAGAGAGAGAGAGTGCAAGAGCGAGAGAATGCACAAGCAGGGGAGCAGCAGAGAGAGAGGGAGACACGGAATCTGAAGCAGGCTCCAGGCTCTGAGCCATCAGCACAGCGCCCGACACGGGGCTCGAACTCACGAGCTGTGAGATCATGACCTGAGCTGATGTCAGATGCCCAACTGAGCCACCCAGGTTCTCTGAGAATAATGTTTGATTTCTGAGCCAGTCTTTGACTTGCTCTTGTTGTGGTTTCAGAGAGTCATTTATTAGAACAGGGTGTAGGAGAATGGGTTTTGTTTGGTCTTCATCCTGTATCTTTGGAGTAGAGTATGCCTCTTTCCCCCTTTAGCCAGGAATAAAAATGTGTTCGATTTGAATTCTGGATTTGATGGGTCAGGCTCTGGCTCTGTCATGTGAGGTTGAACTTAGGAACCTTTCTTGCCTTGCACACAGATTGAATGGGGTCTCCATGACTGTCAGTGTTTTTAGTGCAGTCCTGTTCTAACTTTTTACAGTCTAAAGCACAAATTATTTTAGTTGACTGATGCTGTCCCTAGAGGTTTCCCAGGCTAGGGTGTCCCAGATCCTCATGGTAATGACCCTTTGGATCATTTCTTACCATCAGAACACCTGGTCTGGGCCCCAGGGTGATGAGGAATGAGGGATGTGAAGCTGGGGCTACCCTTGGAAGGATGGGGCAGGCTTAATACCTGGCCCACCTGGACACGTGGGCCGCTCCTTTGGGGTGACTCGGTGGGGTGGACACGTGGTGCTGTTTTGTCTTCTAGTTCCCTCTCCAGCCATCAGAGCAGCCTCTCCTCTGCACACGCGGCCCTCTCCTCTAGTGCGTCACACACGGTAAGTGTCCTCTGGACTCCATCATCCCTTCCCTGCTCAGCAAGTTTGAGCCTAGTAGCTTAATCACATGGTGATCGGAGTTTAGTCACGTGCAGGTGGGATTTTAATATGTGTGTGTTTGAATGTCTGAAATAATCTCAAATTGCTCAGGTGTGTTATCTCAAGCTAGGTATGTGGTTTGAGCTGTTGCTTTTCTTAGGCACCACAGAGGACATCTCGATTTCTAAAATGGTACTTCCATGGAGGATTTGCTTCTCCAGAGCTGATCTGTGATCAGCAGGGCCCTTGGGTAGATTTGTTCCTAAGTATTTACTGAGCTCCCTGTTCATTAGGGGAGACTTTTGTACCTAATCTGGGATTGGTCATGTTGAGGTATTTACAGACGTTTGTGAGGAAGAAGGCTCATTACAAGGAAAGTAGTAGGCTCACTGCTAACTTCAGCTTCGACTCCACCAAATTGAGTCAAGTTGAATCAAGAGCATTGTTCTAGATAACCTTCTGTTACTTTGTGAAGGCCATTGTAGAGAGAATGCTTAGAAGGAAAAAGAGCTTATGTGAGGAATAGCTGTCTTTTGCCACATGCACATGCATCTTTCTCTCTCTCAGGCTGACAGCCCTGGCTCTTAGCCCAGTCAGTGAAGCCACATTCCAGTTTGTTGGTGGTCATGAGTACTTTACTTTTTGTGGCTTAGGTATTCTCTCCACTTTCCTCATTGCTATTGCAGGCCACCTTTCCCAGCTCAGAGGCAGACTTTGGGATGGTTGATCCTGAAGCAGGAAGTCTGGGGTATAGAGGCAGGAATGGAAGTATAAGTGGGGTGGCAGCTGGCAAAGGTCCTGATGTGTCAAGGAGTAATCCTAGTGATGGTTATTGAAGCGTGGCTTCTTGAGGTGGGTTCTTGGCAGCACAGTTTCAATGGTGGGTGAGTGTAGCTTGTGGTGGGTGGAGGAATGAAAGTTGGTGAGGTGGCAAGGAGGCAGGGTGGTTGTGGGGTGCTTAACTCAAGGGTAGGGGACACTTGAGCTTAGGGATCTGCAGAGAGATACCTAGATTGACCATGAAGTTCCTTTACTGGGAGATCAGAGCAGAGGGGTCTCCAAGCAAGGAAGGACATTTGGGGAGACAAATCAATAGGAGAGATTAGAAATAGGGGAAATTTGTTTCCTTTGAAAAAGGTCATTTGCTGCAGAATGGGATGATGGTGAAGAGTTGGCTCTATCCTTCCATTAGGAAGTGGTTATCATCGTGCTTTTCAAACTCCAGTTTTCTTAGTGAAATCTTGCACATAATTGTTTGTCATAAAACACATAGATCACCATGTTTAAAGCAGAGTATGAATATGGAATAAGTGCCTGTGCCCTCTGTTTGGCCTATGGCGGCTGTCAGTGGTCCCCATCATGAGCTCTAGATAGCTGGGCCCCTGCTTCCCAGGCCCTGGTGCGTTGGGGCCATTGCTCTTTCTCCCATGGGTTGGTTAGCTGTACTCTGTGTTTTAGCCAGAAACTCCAAATCCTGCAGCTCAAATAGCCACAGCGAGAATTGCCTCATCAGGGAGTCCCATACTTTGTTGGGTGACAGAATTGCCACATTGCTAATATAATAATGAATAGCATGAAGAGATACATACTGAAATGTTTTTCTTTATTTAGTCTGTTTGGTTCTGCCCCTCTTCCTACTCTTTGCTTCACCCACTGGAGTTAAGATTTTGGGGGGGGGGGCATGAAATGGGAAATGCATACGCAAAGTCATTTTTCCCCTGCCTCTTGCCCTTTTTCTTTCATTAATAACATAAATGGGAGTATTCCCTACATAGTATCCTTCAGTGTTTTCCCCAGTATTAGTACATCTTTGAGATATTTCTGTTGAAACCTAGATTCTTTCTTCTTTTTCCATAGCTCTACTGTACCACATTACTTCCTCAGTCTTCTAGTGATGGTGCTTCAGGGCCATTTTCTGTCTTGAATACAAAACAGAACTGCATTTGATAATCTTCTACATATGCTGCTTCACTAGTGCAGGTTCTATCTACAGGGTAAATGCTGGAAATTGAATCCCTAGGCGCTTGACTTTTTTGAGAGAGAGTGAGGAGAGGGGCAGAATGAGAGAGAAAGAAGGAATCTTAAGCAGGGTCCATTCCCAGTGCTGAGCCTTACATAGAGCTCGATCCCATGACCTACACGGGCTCGATCTCAGGACCATGTGATCATGACCTGAGCTGAAATCAAGAGTTGGAAGCTTAACTGAGCCCTCCAGGGGTCCCCCCAACATTTAACATTTATACAAATTGTCAAATTGCTCTGCACAGTAGTTTTAACCTATTTTCCTTCCACTGGTAATGAATGAAATGTACTATTTCCCCACTGCCTTCTGACATTACGTTATCAAATATTTTTATGTTTCTAATGTGTTAATTCAAAAAATGACACATCAGTACAGGTTTTTTTCCCCAGTTAATTATTTTTTATTTTGAGAGAGAGAGAGAGAGAGAGAGAACAAGCAAGCAGAGGAAGGGCAGAGACAGAGGAAGACAGAATCCCAAGCAGGCTCCAAGTAGTCAGCTCAGGGCCCGATGCAGGGCTCAAACCCATGAACTGTTTGATCATGACCTGAGCCAAAATCAAGAGTCAAGACACTTAATCTCCTGAGCTACCCAGGTGCCTATCAGTACAGTTTTTAATTGAGTGAGCTTGAATATCTTTTTTTCATATATTAGAAAGCCATTTAATTTCCTTTTCAGTGAGTTCTTCATATTGTTTGTTCATTTTTCTTTTTTTTTAATAAATAAAGCCAAATTTAATTTTTTTAATTTTTTTTTTTTTTTTTTTTTTTTGAGAGAGAGATAGAGACAGTGTGAGCAGGGGAGGGTCAGAAAGAAAGGGAGACACAGAATCTGAAGATAGGCTCCAGGCTCTGAGCTAGCTGTCAGCACAGAGCCCGACGCGGGGCTCAAACCCACGTACCGTGAGATCATGACCTGAGCCAAAGTTGGACGCCCACCCGACTGAGCCACCCAGGTGCCCGTTTGTTCATTTTTCTGTCATGTCCTTGGTGTCTGTTTCTAGGCACTCCACATATTCCGGAGACTAGTAAAGTAGCCCTTTGTGATGGGAGGTGCACATACTTTCCCCAGATTTGTCATTTTATTTTTGACTTTTGTATAGTCACATACATCAGTCTTTTCAAACTTGACGTAATTAGGTCTTTCCCACTTGAAGGTTATGAAGTAAATCTCAGGGTTTTCTCTTGCTCTTCGTGGAAGGTTTGGTGCAGCTGTGCTCTTCTGGGCCCTTTCCGAGCAGCAGGCTGCACTGCCCCATTGAAGACACTGTTGAGCTGTTTAAATGGAGGGGAAGCCAGTTATGCTAGCTCCTTGGGGCCCTCGCAGATCTGGGGGAACAGAGACCGGAGCCCTGTCAGGTTCAGGTAGAGGTAGGAAAGGCTTGCGGGATGACTTTGAGTTCCTTTCAGCAAGTTAGGAACTAGTTTTCTAGCAGGCTGCTCTTCTGTGGACCTCTTCCCCCCGGACTAGGGAATAGTAGTAATTCTTTGTCCTGTGGTTAAGAGAATTTTCAGTTCTATGACCAGTGACACCTAGGCGCACAATGGTCAGAGCTGTTCTGATTCTGCAGCAGGTGGTCAGCCTGGCTCTGTGCAGAGGGCCATGGAGGGGTGCTGGGGTTGTCCTTGCCCTGCTTCTGTCAGTCTAGGCTAAGGGAGTGGAGTCCTGGGGTACCCTGGGAGACCACGATTTTAGCTGTCTTTACCTTACTAAACTGATGCTGGATGTCCAGGCTTTAAGGTCCGTGCTCAGATGGGTAGGGCAGCATGTGAGGCTGGGACTTAGAAGTGTCTGTGCGGTGGAAGGCAGGGTGCCTGGTTGTCCCCCTTCTCCCGGGGCATCTTGTTCCTGAGGCTTCTCCATGAGTTTCCAGACTATTTTCTGTACACGTTCTGGTTTGGAGGCTGGTCTCAGTATTACAGATTCATTTCTTCCCTCTTTGGGCCTTATTTTCCCAGCCCAGATGTATCTCTTCTACCCCCTCCCCACACAGCCCTTTCTGGTACCCTGTTCCTACCTGGCGCTAAGCAGTTGGGCAGGCTTCCTAGAACTGTGCAGAGCTTTTGTTGGATTTCACCCTTCCTTCCTAGGTGGATCCTGTCAAACAGGCAGAAGCACAGGCCATGCCCTTCTAGGTAGGTCCTGGTGGCCTGCACAGTGTCCCCACTTTCTGGAGCAAAGGCCTCTCTTGGGCCCCTGTGACTTCCTTATCAGAAGCGGGCTTCCTAGAAGGGCTACTTAGGTAGAAGGCAGCTATCCCCAGTTGGCTCTAACTTGGCTTGGGGCTACCTATGGTGCTGTTGTTGACTCTCAAACTACTTTTCGGTGAGGTGGGTTCTCACCTCACAGTCAGAAGGTTCATATATAATTTAGATGGGGTTTTCTGTGCCTTATTTCAGATACCTCAGCTTGAACAACTTTTAACAGTTTTTAGGAGGGTGTTGCTGATAAAACTCAATTTTAATAGCTTTCTACTCAGCTTATGAGTTCTCTGGATGGCCTTGTCTAGCTGCAGTGCAGCACAGAGCCCCTCACGCCGGTCTTCAGAGTGCTGGCCCCAGTGCCAGACTAGTTTCTCCTGCACTCCTGTGTTTTACCCCCAGATCCATGTGTCTTGGCTTTTTTTGTTTTGCCAGCATGCCAGCGTGGAGAGTACCCCTTCCCTCCAGTCCTCAGCCACCTTCTCAACGGCAGCAACCTCTGCCTCGGGTGCCACGTCCTCAGGGCTCAGCCTGCCGAGCAGCATGAACACAGTGAACAGCCTCTGCCTGGGCGGGACCACTGTGAGTGCCCCCAGCAGCAGTACCAGGGCCACGCCCTTGGTGACCTCAGGTGTGTGCTCTACAGACCTTTCTTTATCCCCTGCTTCTAGAAGGTGCACGCTTGGCTTCCCAGGGGGGATGCCTAGAGGTGGCTGCAAGGCGTGCTGGGTAGCTACAAGCATAGGAACATCCTGGTCTCCCTCCAGCCCTACTATTGCTCCCTTGTCCTCTTTGTTCCATTGACCTATTGAGGCCCAGTCCTTCCAGCGATGATGTGGGATGGGTGAAGTCAGTCTTCTGGGTGGACTCCCCCTGGGCAGGATTCTTGGTAGCCTTTTTGCTTCTAGCTCCCTTGTCTTTTCTGTCCTCACTCTTCCCTGTAGCTGAGATGGCCTGGTGACATGGAGGGACCAGGGAATAGTTATCTTGGGCTCCTTGTAGCCACTTAGTGTGATTAACTGTCCGTCAGCCAGACCTGGGTGGTCTGTGTGGGCCAAGCAAACTGTAGTTTGGTAGAAACTGGTAAAAGCTACCTTTGACACAGCGTGTCCCCCTCTCTTGGGACTGCCCAGCCTTCTGTTCTGAGGAGGCAGATTGTTCCTTATGTGCAGGTTTGCTTAGTACAGAGTGACCGTCAAGAGTGGGTGAGGGGTAGTGTTTCAGGCTTGGCATGGGTACTCTCTGATGTGGACAGACCCTGAATGTGGTGTCACGTGCTTTCAGTCTCCCCCCACTTCCTGACACAGCCCTCTGTGTATTTCAGTTGCCGCCCTCCCCTCTCTGCAGTGGCCCCTTAGGGGCAGCACTGACAGTGAGCTCAACCCCCACAGTAGCTGAGGCATCTCATTCTTTGTGGTGGCGTCTTCACTCCTGTGATTTTTGCTTTTACAGGCAAAGCACCCCCTAACCTGCCCCAGGGAGTACCTCCCCTGCTGCACAACCAGTACCTCGTGGGCCCTGGAGGACTGCTTCCTGCCTATCCTGTGAGTGCATGGTTGTAGCTCCTGGCCGCCCGATTCCTCTGGCCTTAGTGGCTGACACCTGGCAGGCCCTGGTGAGGCAGGCCTTGGGTTGCTGCTGCTCCTTCCCTATTTCTCCCTCATCTAGTCTCCATCAAGGCAAGGTGTCTTCCCACGGCAGATGGTCTGGGTCCCCTTCCAGAATATGTCCTAGCTCCCCAACCTTGTTTTGGGCCCCCATATGGGCCTGGGCTTCCCAAGGGATGAATGTGGACCCTAAAACCCTTTTTGGTCCTCACGCAGATCTATGGCTATGACGAGCTCCAGATGCTGCAGTCACGGCTGCCAATGGTGAGTGGGATGTGGCAGGGGGTGGGGAGGCTTCAGGCTCTTTCACAGGTCCTCTCTCCGTAGGCCTTCACGATCACCCTTCTGAGGAAGCTGCTTGCATCTGGGGGTGGTGCCTAGTGCCACTGTCGCTTTGGCATGAGTGTCCTGTGCTTATTACTGCTTGGGAACTTGAAAACCATTGGGACCTCAGTTCTCAAGTCCTCTCCTTTGCAGCACCTCTTATGTGGCCATCACTGATACTTGTGATGGCAGCTTTGCTTGTCTGTCCCCAGCTGAGTCACTCACTGGAGTGGACACTGTCTACGGGCCTTTGTGGGCCTGACCTGCCCTCACTGCTTGCAGGAATACTGGCCCCAGGATGTCCCTGGTTGCTGCAGCCTCACTGTGAGGCAAGGGCAGTGTCTTGAATGTGACCCTTACTTCCAGGATGAGGTGCCCGATCTTTAGGCAGAGCACCACGTGGGGCAGGTGCTCCCTGACTGATGCCTCTCCCTCCTTGGTCTGGCATTTCCCAGACTCCTGAGGATTTTCAGCAGCCTAGGGTGTTTGTCACATTATCAGGAAGTAGAAAGTTGTGCAGATGCTCTGTTGGATGTGATCTTTCCTGTTCTGAGGAGGAGGTTTTCCCCCACTGAGGTGTTCTTCCTCAGCCTCTTCCCCATTGGGCTGTCCCCTGCTCTGCCCGCCCACAAAGAGCCCAGGGTGCTGCAGGTGTCTCCTCCACCTCCCGGGCCTGGTGGCTGAAGGTCTTATCTTTCAGGAGAATGCTTCTCCGGTTGCTGAAGTATTTCCAGAGGTAGAGTCAGGGTAGCTGGGCAGTTCTTCTCCTTGGGTGCAAACCAGCAGCCCATCACACTGCTGCCCAAGGGCCTGCTGGACTCTCAGCTCCTGCCTGTATCCCCGATGGACCCGGGAAGGGTGTTGAAGACATGATGGCAGATTTCTAGGGTGATCAACAGAACTTAGGGTATCTGGAGGATGCCTGAGCCTTAGGGCTTTGCAGAAGAACTGGATGTGGCCCTCCCCCCTCCCCCCCTCGCTTACAGACATCCTACCCAGAAGCCCCAGGCATCAGAGATGGAATATAAGAGGGTGTTGTGATGGAGTCCCTAGGAACGTCTCCGTAGGATCCTAGCTCTGGGATCCTGCCTCGTAGTCGTTGGATCATTTTGTGCCTTAGACGATGAAATCCCCTCTGAGCCTATCTTTTGAGATAAATTGTGTTCATTTTCTGCTTTGTTCATTTATTAGCCTCTGGTACTTTTGTGTCTAGTTCCTGCCTTTGATTTTTCTTTCTTCTGTGAAAGAGCTCCCCCTCCTGGGCTTTTCTAGGCCTGCCTCCAGTTGTGACTTGCTAGCTCTGTGACTTCCTGGTCCTGCCTCCTTCTGGGGTTCAGGGCTGAGGAAGCTTTGGGTTTCCTGGAAGTTACGTGGAGAGGGGCCATAGGAGAATGTAGGTGCCATTCCTTGCCAGGGTGGCTCCCAGCTGATTGTGACCAGGTGCTGTTGGCCATGAAGGAAGCAGGAAAGCTTTCCCTCTGAGGCTTAGAGGCCAGGGCTGGGGTGCAGGATGTCTAGGACTGGCAAAGCCCTGGGTGGCGAGTAGGGGCCAGGTCAGACCTCCCCTTCTCCACCAAGCTCCACTGTTTTGCACTCTTGGTGTCTACACTTGGCCCAGCTCCTATATAGTCAGTGCTGTTGAGTGAGTGGTGAGCGGCCAATTCAGGACTTTATCTGGGGTCCTTTTGTACCCGTGCCTACCTGGAATTACGGTTCTGACCCCTGTTTAACCCTCAGGCACCTCCTCTCCTGCTGATTCCTTTTCAGGGTGCTTTCTTAGCTGCTCGTTAGAATCTGTCATGTAGGAAAGCCACTTGAGTAGGTTTGGTCTTTGACATTTACCAGCTTCTATCTGTGCTGTAAATTGCACATGAGATTGGGCCTCCAGTGGCTCTGCCTGGTGAAGGCTGATGGACTTGTCAGTGTATTTGCACACTGTGTGGCTGCCACATTGCACAATTCCCAAGGACACCATTTACTCTGAATTCTCTGAGTGCTGCCCTCTGGAGGTATGCATGTGTTGCTGCTGTCTGGGCTGTCTGGGGAGCATGGCATCACCTGGATGGCCTGTGCTGCCTCCTGGGCCTGGGATGAGGCCATTCTTGCTGATCGAGCCTCCCTGGTCTCTCCTAGGATTACTATGGAATTCCCTTCGCTACACCCACAGCTCTGGCCAGCCGAGATGGGAGCCTAGCTAATAACCCATATTCAGGTTAGTCTGCTTAGGGGGTGAGGAGTGGGGTGGAGGGGAGTGGGGCATGGGACTGTAGCTATTCCTAGGAATCTGGGAACAGAAGCAGAGGGGCTGAGAGAGGCCTGCTAGCTTCCTGTTTGCAGGAGACAGTCTGGCTTTTTTCCTGGTTGGATAAGGAGAGGGCAGGGGCAGTGATTGGAGTCCTTGATTCCTCTTCTCCTAGGTGATGTCACCAAGTTTGGCCGAGGTGACTCTGCATCCCCTGCACCCCCCACCACACTGGCTCAGCCACAGCAGAGCCAATCCCAGGCCCATCACACAGCCCAGCAGCCATTTCTGAATCCTGCGCTGCCACCTGGGTACAGCTACACTGGCCTCCCCTACTACACAGGCGTGCCTAGTGCCTTCCAGTATGGGCCCACCATGTTTGTGAGTATTTGTCAGGGGTGTTAATCCAGCTCTGGCGAGAAGCCGGGAGAGGGACGTGACCCTACTCAGTCTCACCTTGGCCCTCAGGAACGTTTTAGGCTGGAGCCAAAGCTACTTGCCCATCTGTTTTTATAGCTGCTAGCACGTGTTGTACTAGTGAACACAGACCAGTCCCTTGTGGTTGTGCCACCTGCTGCCTAGGGCTATGCCGGGGCTACCTGACCTGCACCCCCTGTCCTGGTCCTTCACTGATACCTCTCCTGCTTCCCCCCCAGGTCCCTCCCGCCTCAGCCAAGCAGCATGGTGTGAACCTCAGCACCCCCAGCACCCCTTTCCAGCAGGCCAGTGGTTATGGCCAGCACAGCTACAGCACAGGTGAGGGGTGCTCCCAGCAGAGAGATGCAGATGGGACAGGCTTGCCTAGCTCACACGTACCTCTTGTACCCTGCCACGCTAGGTTATGATGACCTGACCCAGGGGACAGCAGCGGGAGACTACACCAAGGGTGGCTATGGTGGATCATCGCAGGCACAAAACAAGTCTGCAGGTTCTGGGCCTGGCAAAGGTAGCGTCTACCCCTCCTTTCCAGGATTGAGGCCCAGAGTAGTTGTCTTCTACTGACTCTTTCTCAGGCAAGGCTGTCCCAGAGAGCCCCTGGAGGTGGGGGAGGCTGGAGCCTGGGCCCGATTGCTGTGAGAACAACTGCTTTCCCTCCTAGGAGTGTCTGTGTCTTCAAGCACCACCGGCCTGCCCGATATGACTGGCTCGGTCTACAGCAAGACTCAGGTGAGGGAGGATTCGGGCGGACGGGGAGGGCCGTGGGAGGTGCAGCCTGAGCTGACCCTTACTGTTGTCTCTCTACCCTGCAGACTTTTGACAAGCAGGGATTTCACGCAGGGACTCCTCCACCGTTCAGCCTGCCCTCGGCCTTGGGCTCCACCGGGCCCCTGGCTGCTGGAGCTGCCCCTGGTTATGCGCCCCCGCCGTTCTTGCACATTCTGCCTGCCCACCAGCAGCCTCACTCACAGCTGCTGCACCACCACCTTCCACAGGATGCCCAGGTGAGCCCAGTGATGGAGGCAGCCACCCTGCCCTGGACTGGGGGTTCTGTTCCGCCCCTTACAGCCTTGTCTCCTCCTCCTCCTCAGAGTGGCTCGGGTCAGCGCAGCCAGCCCAGCTCCCTGCAGCCCAAGTCGCAAGCCTCCAAGCCTGCCTACGGCAACTCACCATACTGGACAAACTGAACCCTGAAGAGAGGGGTGGGCTGGGGCGGGGCTTGCCCTGGGCAGGAGAGAACACACGGAGCCCATTGCTGGGAGCCCAGTGCCCTTTCCTAGAATTCCTGAGACATGTAACTGTGTCAGCCGAGCCTCTGTGGGGAGCCTGCCTCCCAGACTCGCTCTTGTATGTAATGTATTTATGTATGTATTTGTAAATGTGATAGAAGTCTTGGGGGAGTGGGGGGTACAGCTGCTACTCTTAGCCAGGCCTTCTCTCCCGACTCCAGCCCCTTTTCACTGTAGCAAATAAGCCCCTTTTTCCACTTCTGCCTTTAGGCCTTCTGTATAGCCTCCCAGCCAGCGGGCAGCTGGGAGCAGTGTCTGGAAGGGCTGGTTGAAGGCAGTTTGGGTCTTGGGGTCAGGTACCAATGAAGAATCACGACTTATCTTGCTCCCTTGTACGCCATTATTTGAGGTTTCCTTCTCTGTGTAATTACTTTATCCCTCGCTTTTTGAGAAACTGGTCTTTTTGTCATTTGTCCTGCTCCTCTCCTGCCAAATCTTGATCTGGGAATAGCAGAGATATCCTTCCTGCCCAATGTGAAAGTGGCACCTATTTGTCTGCATATAGAGCAGAGGCTTCTGCTTCTGGTCTTGTCCCCAAGAGACTTGCCTTCCTCTGGCTGACCATTTTTAAAAACAGTCTGAAGTTGCACTCAGATGTTCAGTCAGTCTGCTCCCTTTAAAAAACAAAAAAAATCAAAGAGATGCTGTCACCTCAGTGAGAGCATGTCTCCAAGCAAAGGCTCCTCTATTCCAGTTGTCCTGAACCAGGTGGGCGACTGTTTCAGGGGTTTTCTCTTCTGCTCCATCTCCACCTAATAAAGTTCTGAGAGCATGCGCAGTCTCTGTGTGGTGTGACTCAAGGGCAGCTCAGGGTGGAGGCTGTCTTCATTATTGTTCCAGGCAGCCTGGACTTCACAGGGCTGAAGTATAGCTCATGTCGTCAGTCTTCGGACAATAGGTTGTGAAGGCTTAAATTGGTATTCCTTCTCTCACCTCGGCCTGGGTCAGCAGCCAGGGGGTGTAAAGGTAAATGATAAGGCTGAAAAGACTGCTAACCCTCCTGACAGGCAGTGGTTCTCAAAGTTCACTTTGATAAGGCAGTCTCTGTTTAAAGGCCCGATCAACAGGAATACTATGACAGGGTAACTTCTTTTCCAAATGTTAGCTGACATTAAATCTGAAGTAAAGGTAAGAACTGAGGCTATTTTTCTCGTGGCCAGAGGGAGAGTGAGTTTGGATAGCTAGTCCTCCTCTCCATCCTGTGTTCTTCACCAAGCAAAGAGAATCTTGATTGATAGTGAAGGGATGGGATTGAACAGACTAGTGACTTGGGGTGTTTTGAAGTAGGTAAGTGGGGGGGCGCCTGGGTGGCTTAGTCGGTTAAGCGTCCGACTTTCGCTTAGGTCATGATCTCGCGGTTCGTGGGTTCGAGCCCCGCGTCGGGCTCTGTGCTGACTGCCAGCTCAGAGCCTGGAGCCTGTTTCAGTCTGTGACTCCCTCTCTCTCTGACCCTCCCCTGCTCACGCTGTCTCTCTCTCTCTCCTAGAAATAAATAAAAAACATTAAAAAAAAAAAAAAATTTTGAAGTAGGTAAGTGGGTCCTGGGCTAAATATCTGCTTCACAAAGTCCCAAGCAGCCATTCACCTCGGGCCAAGATTCTAGTGCAGCTCCTTCCTCCTCCCAGGCTGCCAATCAGGGAGGAACCGGGGCCACCCACTAGTTGTGTCTCACAGGAGGCAGGTCGCCCCACTTGGTCTGTCGCACAACTGTGCTCCGAGAGGTGTTGCCAAAGGCACGGCAGCCTCCCATTTCATTCCTACATAACCCTCAGACTAGGCTAAAGAAGCAAACGGAAGTGGTGCCTCAAATACTGGTCATGTCACTGTGCCAGAACCAGGGTCTGTCTTTACCATTTCTGCTTTTGGCCTCTAAAGTCAGTGGTCATTTCAGCAGATGGGGCACATGCTGCTGTTGCAAACAGCTGCGTTGTGCACAGCTTAAGGTCCTGACCAGGAAAAAAAAAAAAGGTAAGTGTCCATAAGTAAAACAAAACAGGGACTTAAACGATATGATCTCTTGCCTGATGTCTTGCTTCTTAGCAGCAGGAAGTTCAGAAGACAAATGACAGTGAAACAAAATGCTTACCTAAGGAGGGCAGTGGAGCACTCTCATCCCTTCACCAAGCTCCATGTATCAGCAGGTTGTGCTCTAAGAATTAAGGGTAACCAGTGTTTGTATCTTTAATAATCTTTCCTAAAAGCCAGCTAGGTACCGGGGATATTTATTGTGTGAGGAGGGGAGTTGAGCAGAATATCCTATAAGGCAAATCAGTGAGATTTGTTTTTGGTTTTTGATTTTTCACCTGAGTGATGGGTGTAATCTGCAAGGGAACAGTGGAAATACTGAGACCATTTTTTAGTTTTCTTTAACACAAAGAAGAGGGTCATCCCATGGGGAAGTAGCAATACAGGTATATTTTATTTCACATTTTATTAGTAGACAGATGGGCAGAAAAAGACAAAATAAACCACTAAAGGGGAAGTTCAACACAAAAATGCATCAGATAATCTTTTCTCATAAGTTAAACTGAAGAAAAACATCTACAATTTCAGCTAAGAAAACTATTAAAGTCAGGTGTGTCCTGCTGGTTTCAGAATAGTTGAAAATTGCATCTGAATCTTTTTGTAAATGTAAACCATTTTTATCAGAATGAGGGGTGGGGGGTGGGGAGTTAATGTTCAGTGGAGAACTACACACTTTCCCCTTCAATCTCTTAACTGCATATGACCCAAACATAAGGAAACCAGCAAATAAAGAAGCAAGTAATCACCAAGGAAGAGGAAAGAAGGGGCTACAGAAAAGTTTGGCTACTAGAAAAGAACTCTGGAATGATATGAAATAGAAAGAGGGGGAAGACTCTGAGAAGCAACAACGGAATCATGATATTACTTTCTCCACCCAGCCTCCAAACACACAAACCTGAAGAGCATCCAGAGAGGCCTCCACTAGAATCAAAAGGAATCTAAAAATGCAGGATTCTGAATTCATCTCAACACCAAATAATCACAACTGTACTTACAAGGTTGTGGCCTGAGCCTGAGACCTCTACTCTCAAAAAGAAAAAAGTTACATGCTTAAGTTTTCTTTTGCCACAGGAGGTGTTCTCAGGACAGAGCTCTGGAACCAGCATCTGGTTTTTTACAGGTCAGTCTGAGTTATCAGAATGTCTACCTGCTAGCCAATCAACACATGCCAGTTTTTCTGGAATTGATTGTACTCTTATCGGAGGCAAACCCAGCCCTCCACAGTAACACCCCAAAGGGCTGAAGAGGTATGACCTCCACCTGGCTCTCTGGCTCCCTGAGTCAACGTGCAACAGAGGCCAGCAGGGCCTAATGGGACAGGGCTGAGCAACACCGCACCTTGCACAATGCCAAGGTGCCTGGCCTGCCCTGGCAGAGAAATGCTTTTGCTTAAGGGATAAAAGAAAATGTATATAGGGCTCCAAGAGAGCAGACCAAGCTACTGGCTGTAAACGTGTGTGGGGGTGACGGGGTAATTGGAGCATTATGAGAGACTTTGAGCTCCAGAAGATATGCAGATTATAAGCGTGGGGTGTAAAAAGCTAGTTCCAACATCTTTCTATGAGAATATGTGGCCAGTGTTTGTTTTGTCACAAAGAGCTGCTCTGTTCTCTGAATCTGACTGGAATCGCTAGATTCAGGGATGCAAGTAGTCCTAGCCCCTTAGGAACTGGACAGAGATTCTGGGACCAGGCTCATCACTGTCCCATATGAACCTTTGCATGTTAACATCCCCACTTAATACCAAATCAAACTTTAGAGGCCAGAGAGGTCTGCTGGGCATTAGTTAGCAAATGTTTGGAGTTTGAAGAGCTAATGAAAACCCTGAGATCAGAAAGGAAGGAGGAGCTAAGGAAGTAAGCATCACCTACTCTGTTCTAGGATCCATCCTACCCCTGTCCCTCAACAACCCTTTGGTTCTTTCTGAGCTATGATCTGAAGAAAATGACACCTGTGCACAGGGATCTGGAGGAGGATCATAGCCAGTCTCTGCTGTATTTTCCTTCCAAAGTCTAATTTTACATTATAATGATTTTCCCCACTGAAAGAACACTGCCCTCCTGTGAACTGGCCCACTCCCTAAAGAAACAAAAATCACCGCGCCAAGTTCTGAAGTCCCTGGTTGGTGAAGGCTGATGGATCTCAATATTGATTGGAGTAACACGTGATTGAGACCGGGGAAGTCAAAGCTGCAGCCGCTGCACAGTTGGAAGAGCTAGCGTTGCCCAGACACTGCCTGCAGCCAATTCCCTCGGCCCTGCTAGAAGAGTCAAGGTAGCCCAGGGCAAGCTCCATGCACAACTTCTGCTTGCCCTCCACAGCCAGAGTACATTGAAAGGAGAGAAAAGTCCAGGTCACATCCAACGAGGAAAGCGGAAACTGGTCACTCGTGTCTCCTATCCACAGCTATCACTATCGGCATAAGCAGCTCTATGAAAACCAAAATCTTAACACATGCACCTAGGATTAATACTGAGTAATTAAAACTGGCTACTTAAACTCTCACCATGAGGATTTTTAAAAAATCTCTGAGGGAAAGGCCATGTTCACATAAGATGTTTTCTTACCCAACAGTGGTCACCAGTAGTTTTGACTTTTTTTCCCCAGCAGCATCAACCAAAATTGGCATAGTGATTTTAAACTCCTTGTTCCCGATCACTAAGACTCCACACACACACTCCACTCCACTCCACTCTCCCCACTCCCTTTGGGTGGGGAGGGTAACAACTCTGTCTTTAAAATAAATAGCAATCAAGTGCTCAGTTCTATGTAAAGTATGAATATTTATTTCAGGCTTTAGATCCCAATCAATTTCAAAAAACAAAATCTGATCTCTCTCCTCAGAGTAGCTGAGGCCCCGTGTTAGAATGATTTCCTGGAGGCTGACGGGTCTCTGTGCCCTTTAAAACACTTCATCAGGCTTAGCACAAAGTCCCTGATGCCCACTGTATCCCAGCTTTAAGTCGGGAAAGGAAACAAAACTCACCACCATGGGGCTGATCGAATGCACACACACTAATGTAAATGAGCAGCTAAACCTTGGCAAATTTGCTTTTTTTTTTTTTTTTTTTAAGTTTGTTTTGTGGGGTTTTTATATTTTTTTTTCCATTTTCTTTTGCTACTCAGCATATGCAGCACTTGTGAACTTCCAACTGGTTCCCAGCTTTAAACAAACGTCTTGATGAAAGAATCTAAAAACAGACCAAACGTGTTTTTGCTGTGAACACTCTGTAGAGACGAAGTGAGGCGAAAGTTTGGGTTTGAAGAAGAAAAAAAAGAATCAATACAGTGATGGAAGGGTAAAGAATGCAAGAATTCAGACATTCTGTGGAGGATTACTTTCTCTCCGTTAAGAGGTCCATAAAAAGGAGCAAACTGAGATCCATAAGGGGAGTCAGCAGGAGCCGTGTTTGTTTTTCCCACCCCCGTGATAGGTTTTTGTTGAGGGGCCACTGCTAGGTCCCCTCTTGCTCCCCTCCCTTTGGCCTGAGACGGCAGGGCAGTACAGGGGCACTGAAGGAGCACGTCACGACTCCTCATTCCCAGAATCATCATCATCATAGCAGTCGGCATCCTCCTCCTCCTCATCTTCATCATCGATGTCGTCGTCGTACAAGTCGTCATAAAGCAAATCTGAGCTGTTGTCATTGGAAGGCACTTTAGTTTTGATGCAGTATTCCGCCAGGGTCGTGGGGACCTTCACTCCATCCTTTTCTGCTTCAGCTTTAGTGGCTGAAACCTGTTTCCTGAAGGGAGACAGTTTGTTAGTCTCTGTCTTGAAGACAGATTTACAATTGGCCTTTCTTAATAATCAAGATTCTTTATGACTCAGGTTTCTCAATTTCAGTGTCTGCCTAAAAGCATCTGACAGATACTACACCAAAGGTTCTCAGCCCATCAGAGTGAAGAACACTCAAATAATAACCTTCTGGAGGGTATTTAAAAGCAGTGGATCTCAGAGGTTGATCAGCCAGGAATCACCTCAGACATTTTTTTCCTCTGCGTCCTCTCACACCAAACTCTGTACAACCCCAACCACTCTTCTTTATTCAATAATCCTGCCATTTGCTCTTACAGTAGATTCCAAATTAGAATAGGCTCCAGTGATGCATGAGAAACCTGCCTCCCACTTCATTCACGTCACCCAAAATACATATGCCATCCTGGTTTTCTTTTCTCTCCCTTCCTTCCTTTCTCACTCTCTTTCTTTCAGTAACTTGAACACCACTTGTTCTGTGTAGATCAGTTGCTCTTCTCCTGAATTGCTAATTTGGCTACTTATGTCACTCAGATCTGTACTTAGAAGTACAGGCGTTCTGACAACCCAATTTAAAGCAGTCACTCTAAAATTTATAGTAACTCCTTTGCATTATGCCACTTAATCACTAATAATTTTTTCTATGATCTTCCCCTATTTGTTAATTTTTCTGTTAGTTCCTCCTCCTCCCCCACCCAAACGTCAACTTCACTGGAGTAGAGACTTTGTATTTTTTGGTCACTTTTTTAAAAAAGTGTTTGAGAAAGCACATGTGCACACACACATGCAAGCCGGGGAAGGGCAGAGGGAAAGAGATTGCCAAAAAGGTTCCACGCTCTCAGCACTCCTATGTGCACTTATTACATGGTCATTTGCTTACAAATTCTTAGCAGTAAAGTGTGAGCTCCTCAAGGAGAAAGACTGCCTTAATAACCAAGAGTACCTGACAAGAAGCTGGTGTGTAATTAATGTGGAAAGAATTAAGAGACTGAGATAAACCCTTAAATTAAGAAAGCCTGGGTGGCTCATTTGGTTAAGCATCCAACTCTTGATCAGCTGAGGTTATGGTTTCAAAGGTTCATGAGTTCGAGCCCCGCCTCAGGCTCTGCACTGATATCAAGGAGACTGCTTGGGATTCTCTCTCTGCCCCTCCCCTACTTGCTCTCCCCCCCCCCCAAAAAAAGTGTATTTATATATATAAATAAATTTCTAAATATATGTATTATAAAGAATACAATTACCTTGGGGATAAAAATTCTTTACTTACTAAATCCTACCCTTTCCTTGAACATCAGGCTCAGCTCTAATTGTTTTGTGAAGTACTCCCATCTTTCAATCCTTAATCTACTCCATCTCTTCTAAATCTCCAGATTTTTACTATTTATATGAATTTATCTTCAATCTTTGGTATACACCAGTCACCTAGGTGGCTGCTAAAAATGAAATACACATGCCTAGATTCTATCCTTATAATCTTATTAAATGACTATGGATATGAAAGTGGGTCTAAAGGTGGTTCTAGTGGGCAGAAATCAGGAAGTACTGATCTGTATATAGATTATTCAGTTATGTTTTCTGTACAGTTTTTAAAAATATATCACATGGTATTGTGCTGACAAGAGTTATAAAGAGGGACTCTATTTGTATAAATACTAGTGCTTAATAAACTATGCACAGTGGAACTGTTCTTGGGGCTCTATTTTAAGGGTATAAAATGTAACAGTACTAAGGGGAAATGAATATTGCAACTCAAATATCAATTCTTGGATACTGTTATGAAAACCTTACATCCATCCTACTCAGGATATGATCGAGAGCTGACTGATTCAGCCCCAATAACTTCTACTTTTTGCCCCCTTTTTTATACCGATGGAAAAACTAAAGACCCAAAAAGTTAACTGATAAAAAGGTCATATGACCGGTGGCTGAGCTACAAGTAGATTCCAAATCTCCTACTATGACTCTGTTCAACATATACTAGTATTACTGACAATGATGATATGCAGAAGATACTTGCTGGTATGGTCAAAAGGGCCAAAAACTATAAGGCTTCATTAAAAATTCTGAAAACAAAAACATCTAGAATGTCTGGAAATACTTTGGGTATCTGCTACACTTAGTGGGCATGCTGAAAATCCTAAACAGTGTCCCTAGAATGATTCGGAGGCAGAGTCTGCAAACTTCAATGACTGAGCACCTGGAGGTTCTGGTTCCCAGGAAATCAGATCTGCTGCAGCTTTATCTTCCAGTGTGTGCTCTCTCAAAAGCCAAACTCATTAGGCTCAGGCAGAAATCTCTTCCCAAACAATAAATTTAAATTGAGAGAAACAGAGTAGATATGCAAGTTTAATTAAAACCCTTGGTTCAGTATGAAGACTTGAGGTAATCAAAAAGAAGGTAAAACAAGGCACCTTACCTAATGATTTCAGCATATTCTTTGTCTTTTCCTTTACTGTCCCTCCATTTCCTGAACATAACTGAAGCATCCACATTGGCTGGGGAGAAGGTGTTGGGCTCATTGAGCAATGAGATTACACTTAACAGGATAGTCCTAGAAATAGGAGGGAAGGGGGGGGGGGATCAGTTACAAATATTCATATTTTCAAGATCCAAAAATATTGTGCTTTTAAATTTAAGACTATAATATTTGAGACCTTAGGGGAGTAGAAACAGAATATAAGATTTTGTTTTCAGTACTCAGCTGGCTAGGCTAGCAACAAGCTGCTAACTAGGACACAAGAAATCTGCGAGCCTATCGTAAGGGTCATGTTGCAGGGTATGGAATAAACTCTGTAGAAGGCATGCATGGTCTTCAACTGGCTACATGTTCCAATCTGCAGAAAATGGAAGCCTGAAAGCTTTTCAAATAACATATTTCAAAAACTACAAATTAAGTGCAACAGGAAAAGAAAAACAAAAAATATTTAGCTTATTTAGGGCTATCCTTTCATGGGAGAAGGTTAAAAATGACCCTGTCCCCCAAATCTTCTTACCATGGCTGCTTAAGAGGATCTAAAAAATGATATTACATACAAACATATTTCCTTTCTGTACTTCTAAGGGAAGGAAGACATTTAAGCAGGAAAATGGAGGAAAACAACAGCCCAGACATGGAAGAACTAGTCTCTCTTTACTGAGCACTTCATATGTGTGAGAGGGCACGAACCATGACGTTGGATATACAATAGTGAGCAAGATAGATGCCATCCCGTATCTCCCACGGTTTGTAAGTCTTGTGGGAGATAAAGACAGGCAATTTTCATCCACCAATAAAAACCAGACACCTTAACCACAGGGAATAAGGTTTCTGTAGAAAACTAACCAGACCAGGCTCCAAAAAGACTTTAAATTATTCCCAAGGTGTTTTCCCCTAAAAGCTATGTGCATGTATGTAAAGAAAAAAATGGGGAGGAAAAATTAAATTTCTCTACCTTTTCTCACTGGCGCAAGGTTATAGATTGTGTTGCTGGAAAACAGCCTTTTGCTCCTGCCCCAAGCAAAAAAATAAAGGGATTGAGCCAGGCAATTTAGATGTTTGGTTTAATATTAGAAACCTTTCTAAAAAGGGTAAAGAGTTTCTGTTATGTGATTATTTAAGTGAAAGACACTTTCACAGACAACTTTCCCTTCTAGCTAAAATCCATTCATCATACACACCACACTCTTTTCTATTAAATTAAGAATAACTCCTTGTCCCTCCACACAAAGATCCTTCTGGATTTCTTCAGTAATTACAATATAAAATATTCACAGAAACTCCTCACTGCCAATGATGGGAAATGGACATAACATCCTAGAAGCAAAAGACAAACAAAAGTGGGTAGAACATTCCATAAGGGTTGCCTCAGAAGAACATATCCAAAACCTGTTAGGAAGATGAGGACAGGACAAAGTGTGGTATGGGGGGGGAGAGGAGGAAACACGACTCTAAATGGTCTAGCTCTGCACTGTCTACAACTTCCTGTGATGATGGAAATACATAATCTGTATTATCCAATATGATAATCACCAGGCACATGCAGCCAATGAGCACTGTGAAAGGTAGCTTGTGCAACTGAAGAACTAAATTTTTAACAATTAATTTAAATAGGTACGTGTAGTTAGGTAGTGGCTACCAGAATGGACAAGGTCTAGATAAGTTGCATTAACTGAATTAGGAAATTTGTCCCATGAGTAGTTTAACCAAGTTGATTTCCTTATATCTTGTGTTTATTATTAAAATATTGTGTTGGGAAATATTTTTAAAACGGTGAATTATTCATTTCTGTCAAAACAGAATACCATATATTTCTAAACGGAAATCTATCATGCTTTCAGAAGAAGTGTCAGGTACTACAGTGGACTATGAAAATAGTTTGGCTCAGCAAATATTCACTTCTTTCATTTTCATTTCTTCACTTATTCTGGACAGCAGGATCTTTTGTTTTTTAATGGGGAATCCACTCTATTGGTTCTGGTGGGGTTAATGGTTTAATCTTCCCTTACTATCATGCAAAACCTTCAAAGAAACAACCTACCTAACCACAGCAGCAGATATACTACCAAGTGCTGGCCAAAGGATTCTATCTACCTCATCATGATGCTGGATTTGGAGGTATGCATATAACCCAAGATGGGCCAATCAGAGCCTTGGTAGAACAATGATGTTCCAATAGCAGAAAGGCAATTAATTTTTATTCCTGATTGGATTGACAACTGTGAGAATAAGGAAAGTCTAGAGATGGTGGTCCTCTTTATTACCAAGTGGTAAAAGTCTGCCTAATAACAAGGCCAATACAGAGCAAAGCAGAATTGAGACTTTTTATCTCTAACAAAGATTCTTGATGTAATTCATACGCCATACCCTAGTTATAGGTAAATTATATATTGTTTCCCATGGGGTAGGTGGGACCTGGGATAACTTTAGCCTCTGCAGCAACAACTTCTGGCCAAAGGAGCATCTCCAGTTTACTTTGTGATCTGCGAATACAGTAACTTCATGTTTTTCTATGTATCAAGAATAGATAATCATACATATATTAAACCATATATGTATGGTTTAAACTCTCTAACATCTGTACCAAAATAATTTAACACAGGCCTTATACCTACGGCATATGATCGACAACTCTGTTAAGTATTATTAACCCTAGTTTTTTAAGTTTTAAAAATCTGTTTTAATGTTTATTTATTTATTCTTAAAGAGACAGAGAAAGCACAAGTTGGGATGGGACAGAGAATGCCAAATAGTTTCTGTACTGCCAGTGCAGAGCCTGAAGAGTGGCTTGATCCCACAAACCGTGGGGGTGCCAGGGTGGCTCAGTTGTTTAAGTGTCCAACTTCAGCTCAGGTCATGATCTCACGGTTCATGCATTCAAGTCCTTCCTCAGGCTCTGTAATGACAGTGTGGAGGCTTTCTTGGGATTCTCTGCCCCTCCCCTGCTCGTGCGTCCTCTCTCTCTCTCTCTCAAAAATAAATAAACATTAAAAAAACATTTAAAAAATATTAAAAAAAAAAACCAAAAAACCTCAGGACATCATACCTGAGCCAAAATCAAGAGTCAGAGGCTTAACTGACTGAGCCACCCAGGTACTCTTAAAGTTTTTTTAAATTACCTTTACACTCATCGTGGGGCTCGAACTCATGACTCCAAGATTAAGAGTCTCATCCTTTTATTTTTTTTAATTTTTAAATTTTTAAAAAAATTTATTTCTGAGAGAGAGATAGAGACAGTATGAGCAGGGGAGGGTCAGAGAGAGAGGGAGATACAGAATCTGAAGCAGGCTCCAGGCTCTGAGCTAGCTGTCGGCACAGAGCCCGACACGGGGCTCGAACGCACGAACTGGGAGATCATGACCTGGGCCAAAGTCGGGTGCTTAACCAACTGAGCCACCCAGGCACCCCGAGTCACATGCTCTTCTGACTAAGCCAGCCAGGCACCCCTTAATCCTGTTTTTATAGAATGGAAAAACTGAACTGCTAAGACAATACTAGTAGAATGTACAAAACAGAACTGAATTCTGCAGCTATTCCAATGTTTTTGTTGTTGTTGCCATCTTTTGTTGTTGAAGTGTTAGAAAATCTTTATTCATATATTTATTTTCAGAAGGAAAAAAGCAGAAGGTGGAAAGAACAGACCAAATAACCAAACTATCAAATTAATAGAACACAATGAAGAAGTCACTAAAGCCCACTAAAGGGACTGTTTACTTCAGATCATGAACAAATGGGAAGGGATCTAGAAAACAACTACATACATTCTTTCAATATTCTCATCCTGTCTATGTAAGTTCACAGTTCCACATGAAGCCTTTTTTTTGGGGGGGGGGAGAATGTTTATTTTTGAGAAAGAGAGAAAGAGTGTGTATAAGCTGGAGAGGAGCAGAGAGAGAGAGAGGGAGACACAGAATCCAGTGACGACTTAACTGAGCCACCCAGATGACCCTGAAGCTTTGGTTTTTAGGAGTAACATGGAGGTGCACCTGTCCTTTAGACAGTTGCACCTGTCCATTTAGACCCTCACATAAATTTCTTGGATTAGCAAAACAGGCTCTGAAGACCCATCCCTAAACTCACTTCCTAGAAAGAATAACTCTATGCTCTTTCTCTACTGTAGGTAGGTTGAGAGGAACAGATAGGTCTGGTTGTCCAAATTCAGCAGTGTAAGTTTTTAATGTGTTACAATAAAAACAGACCTAATCAAGTAATAATTTGGGATAAAAATGAGGAACAGAGGGCTTTTAAGTGTTTTCAATTATTGGTCAAATTCTCATGACCACCACCTTCCCCAGATTTATAGATACTCAAAGAAATAAATGTGCTCCCTGCATCCCTGCTTTAAAAGCCAGGACAGGGACTATGATTGGAGTTTTCAACATAGGGGATCTAGACCAAAACTTAAAAATTCTAAGAAGACAACAAAGAATAGGCAAAAGCAATCCACTTTCTGTAGTTTTCAGGTTCGTACTTCTGATCTTTTAGGTTGTTTTACAATCTTTGTCAGTGAGATTTGGCTATATAATAAAATAAAAATATGGTTTGAATAAAAATAAGCATGAATAAAAAGCTTGTAAACAATAAAGACACCAAAAGAAAATGAAGACCAATTTTACACGCACACACGCACAAAGTAGCAAACAGCAAATTAATAAGTTGTTATGTTCTATAGAGCTCAGACATGTTATAAAAATAATAAAACTAAAGTGTTGCTTAAGGGAGATAAGAAGTGAGAAATGGACAAATACGGCCCAATGACCAATATTACAATTGTCCCTTTTCAACATATAATGGTCAGGAGTTGGGTCTGAGCCCCCTTTTATAAAGTAATCTCTACACCCAATGCGAGACTTGAACTCACAACCCTGAGAGCAAGAGTAGCATGCTCTACCAACTGGACCAGCCAGGCATCCACCAGCCCCCTTACTTTTTTGACCTTTCTTTGTTAGCTACTATGTCACCACAAGTAAAGCTTTAGGAGGAAAGGCAGAAAACTGGCCCTAGTACAACAAATTAAGACCTGGCTCATGGATCTCCCTGCAAACTAAGCAGGAAAAGTTTGGAATTTTGCAGGATTAAAGATTGGCATTTTGCTTCAAGTACGTGAGGTAGCATGAGGTAGAAGGCATTCATTCTTAAAAGCCTAAACCTGCCTTGACTCTTAAAACACATATACATGGGGCGCCTGGGTGACTCAGTTAAGCGCCCGACTTCGGCCTAGGTCATGATCTTACTGTTCGTGGGTTCGAGCCCTGCATTTGGCTCTGTGCTGACAGCTAGCTCAGAGCCTGGAGCCTGCTTCAGATTCTGTGTCTCCCTCTCTCTCTGACCCTCCCCTGCTCACGCTGCCTCTCTCTCTCTCAGAAATAAAAAAGAAATAAATAATAAAAATAAAAAACCCAGTCCCTATTACATATTTTCAAGATTTAAGTGGGATTTGAAAAGGACATCATGGCAAATAAGTCTGAGTGGGAAATGTGATAGCTTAAAGGGTCACATATTACAAACAGTTTGTTTATACCTCTAAAGGAACTAACTAATGTAATAAATACTTCCTCCTGTGCAATCCTGGAGCTGCTGCTGACTGATATGTCGCTGCAGAAAACACATGGTAGGGGCGCCTGGGTGGCTTAGTCAGTTGAGTGTCTGACTTTCGCTTAGGTCATGATCTCGCGGTTCGTGGGTTCGAGCCCCGCGTCGGGCTCTGTGCTGACTGCCAGCTCAGAGCCTGGAGCCTGTTTCAGAGTCTGTCACTCCCCCCCTCTGACCCTCCCCTGCTCACGCTCTCTCTCTCTCCTAGAAATAAAACATTAAAAAATTAAAAAAAAAAAAAAAGAAAACACATGGTAGGAATGAAGGTCTCAGATTAAAATACACAAACACAAAATCAGAATATTTTTAAAAGGAAAAATTTTACATACACAATATATATCATATGCACAGTCTGAAACTACCAAGCTGAGTGCAGTGGAACCCAATGTACAAATATCAAGGGAGCAATAAATAAATCATCCTGGCTCAGAATGGGACTTTCAGGAGCCCTAGGAACAACAGTGCTATAGCCATTTCCCCTCACCTTGCCTACTCTGTCACCTAATGCTTGGGACAGTCCTTAGCTCCCTTCCCTTTTAGTAGATCATAAAGAAGATTAGACAGGAAAACATGCTATACTATTTCTGACATGTTTCTCCATGATGTAGTAGCAACGAAAACACTATGCAATCATCCTCCAAAAGAAAGCAAACCTCCACACAAAGATGACTCCTTATCTACAAACGTGCAGCAGATATGGCAGACAGTTCTGGGCACGGTGCCTCAGAAAAGCAGTTGTGAACTCTACTGTTTGACAGCCAGCCCCAACCAAAAGCACTCACTTGGTTCTGGAGAATATTTTGTTTCTTACACCAGGAAGAAGAGGCATGGTATGGACTCCTAATCGCTGACATGTGGCAACATCAGGGATCCCTACCCTCCCAACTCTACTCTTTGCTAATACCTACTCCTTAAACCTTCCCAATTCTGTAAGGAACTCTCACTTTCCTAAACTTAATCCTATGCACCTGTGTGTAACAGGATGTTCTCTTCTTCAGAAAGTATGCTGGCTTCCTCTATGGGGAAGGCAAACTACTGAGCCTTTAATGGACAGAGGCTGGCTGATGCTCTGGATCCCTACAATTGTAGTAATCTTTTTCCTCCTTTCCCCTCTACTTTCACTAATCACTAGGTCTTGTGATATAAATGGAATTACACTTTTCAATTTAACTGGGATACTTTACTCTTCTTCAGGTTGCAAAAACTTTCCATGTTTAAGTTTTCTAAATATGTTCATTGACCTACTGAAAGACTAGTACAGGTGGTCATGAAGAAGTCCAAACATATGTAAACATGGGACTGCTTTCAGATGACACTGCCATATAGCAGTAAAGACCCTACAATAGCTTGAGCTGAACCTTTTGCCACCTCCACTGCTGTCTTGCTATAGCCGCCCATAAACTGGATATGGAGCCCAGAGCCCTTAGTTGCACCACTGCTAACTCTAGAGAGTTTGGCAGCAAAGGAATATCAAAGAAAATCCCCCGCACTTCATATTTTGCCTCTTGATATTTCAGTGCCATACACTGACCTGTGAGAAATATGTACAGTTTGCTGGCTGAAGTACCCCCTTGCCTCACAATAAGTAAGAGAGAAACAAAGGGAAAGGAAAAAAGTATTCCACACCCACTCATTAGGTAGATCTTTCCTAACATTATGGAGTTCTGGGCACCATCAGGTGTTCCAGGCGGATGAGGTTCCAATAATGCATATATAACACTCTATGTCTCTCTCCCTAGAAATTCACAAACACCAAATTCCCCATCCAAGATCATTACACTGAAGGAACATCTATGATTACATGAGGCTAGGAAACAAAAAAATGTCTGAGAAGTAAAGATTACAATCTGTGGGCTCCTGACTGACTCAGTTGGTAGAGCATGTGACTCTTGATCTTGGGATTGGGGGTTTAAGCCCCACTCTGGGTGTAGAGATTGCTTTAAAAAAATCTTAAAAAGAGATTTCAATGCAAATACCTTTAATAACTGCATATGAAGATAAACTATTTGTAAAAAATTAAAATAAACTATTTGTAAAAAAAATTAAAAAATATAAACTATTTGTAAAAAAAATATAAAAATTTAAAAAATGGAAACTAATTTGACAATAAATNAATAAACTATTTGTAAAAAAAATTAAAAAATATAAACTATTTGTAAAAAAAATATAAAAATTTAAAAAATGGAAACTAATTTGACAATAAATTATTTGTAAAAAAAAAAACAAAAAAAAAACAAAAAAAAACAAAAAAAAAAATCACCTGCGTATGAAGATCAAAAGGGCAATCAAGATAACCAGACCTGGTTATAAAGCCTCTAAACAAAAAAGCATTTAAGAAGAGAAAGCAATCTCTGAGACAAAGTCTAAGAAATGCTTCTAAATTGGGGCTCAAGTGACCTGAGGGCCTAGAGAGAGGAAAAAATGATGATGATACAAAGTGCCAACAATAGTTTTTGATAGGAATTAGGAATATTAGTATGAAAGGAGTTTCCTGTCCCCCAAAAGATGGAATCAAATGAAAAACAAGTCTACCTTGAAAGAAAAAAGGTTCACAAGGTTTAAATTGAGACATGGTGAATAATATATTGTGTATTTATGCAGGAGAAGTAAAGGTAAAAATATCTTGAATTCCGGTGGGTAATAGCAATATCCATCCATCAAGGCAGCACAAAAATGCAATGAAAAAAATCGTCTGGGGCTTTGCATTATGAAGAATGGGGACACTTGTTTTCTCAAAGGGGGACAATATATAAGCATGTGATTCATCATTCAACCTCCAAAAATAAGAATCACTTAGTACCATACAGCTAACATTTTCTTTTAACTAGGGTTACTACTAGCCTGAAAAACAAGCACCAAAGTCATACTGAAAGGAGAACCCTGCATTTTTTGTTCAATTTTTCAACAAATCTGCCAAGATATTTACTTAACCCTTTTAAATACACGGTCAGTTTAATTACAAATGATGTGTTTCTTTTGAAAGCTAACAGCCTCTTAAACAATTATCTAGCTAAGAAATATGGTAGCCAAACGATTCCCAAGCGACAATAAATATACCAGAATAATGTCCACAATATCATAATACCTCCAAGGAAACAAAGTATGATCCTGAAATCTTATGCCCAAACTGTCACTTCAAGTATAACTGCAAAAACAACATATGTACACCAACACACAGAGCATGTAACATTTTGAACATGTAAGAATTCAGGGAATATAGAGGGCTCTAAGGAGCATTTTCCTGGAGAAATTACTGATGGACTAATTCAGCCAATTAATAGATCAAAGGAAGTAAAATAATGGACAGCGAACAGTGAATTCATTTAATGGCAGAAAAAAGAAATTTTAAAAACCAGTATCATGTTACAAAATAGTACAGACTATAAATCTTATAACCTTCTGACAACAAATATTTTTACAAGTTATAAAGAAAAGGGGGGAGAGGGTGGAAAGTAGAATAAGTATACGGATTTCTTTTACTTAGATCTAAGTGTCAATATACGAGTTAAGACTGAAAATAAGAGGGGCGCCTGGGTGGCTTAGTTGGTTAAGCGTCCGACTTTCGCTTAGGTCATGATCTCACGGTTCGTGGGTTCGAGCCCCGCGTTGGGCTCTGTGCTGACTGCCAGCTCAGAGCCTGGAGCCTGTTTCAGTCTGTGACTTCCTCTCTCTCTGACCCTCCCCTGCTCACGCTGTCTCTCTCTGTCTCTCCTAGAAATAAATAAAACATTAAAAAAAAAATTAAAAAAAAAAAAGACTGAAAATAAGAGATAGGTATAGGTTAAAGGAACAAATAATTAGCTAGAATAGTTTTGTGGTGGTAAAAGATAGTAGGGATGAAGAAGTAGAAGTATACGAATTCTGCTAATGATCATAAAAGATCATATGTAAGGCAATAGTCTTTAACATACTCAGGCACCCGGGGTATATCATGTATCACATCAATTCTCCTTTCCAGCCTTTTCGCAACTGCCCTTTACAAAAGAAGTGCACACTTTCCACATATCCCAAATATTCCTAGGGTGCAATGCCCAGTAGTAATGAAATGTAAGAGGTATAAAACAAAGAAAAATTTACAAATAAAGCCAACCATTTTTCCTTTTGCAAAAATTATTTTGTTAGAAGTGTAAAGTGATGTTAAAAAGAGAGAATTCTGGTATGTGATGGAGCACAATAAATTCATATATGTATAGACTGGGGCTACTGGAATTATACTTTCATTAAAATGAACTTACTAATTCCATCTCTGGTTATTAAGAAATGCATCATCCCTGGGGACCTGGGTGCTCAGCCGGTTAGGTGTCCAGACCCTTGATTTTGGCTGAGGTCATGATCTCATGGCTTGTGAGATAAAGATCTGTGCCAAGTCTGCTTGGGATGCTAGCACTCTCTTCCCTCTCTCTCTCTACCCTCCTGCTCCCATGCTCGCTCACTCTCTCTCTCTCAAAATAAACACAGGGAGGGAGGGAGGAAGAGGAAGAAAGGTGCACTCAGGTGGCTCAGTTGGTTAAGTGGCTGATTTTGGCTCAGGTCATGATCGGTCAGGTTCGGGAGTTTGAGCCAGCGTCATGCTCTGTGCTATCAGCTCAGAGCCTGGAGCCTGCTTGAGATTCTGTGTCTCCCTCTCTTTCTGCCCCTCCTTGCTCACGTTCTCTCTCCCCCCACCGCCCAAAATAAACATTAAAATGAGGGGGGAGGAGGAGGAGGAGGAGGAGGAGGAGGAGGAGGAGGAGGAGGAGGAGAAATGCATCATGCTTGAGGGATAAAGTACAGGGAGTATGTGGTGATTCTTTATTTCATAGACAAACTTATGGCAGGGCTCTCTGCCTGATCAATATGAGAATTAGAATTCAGAAGCATGATGGTTTCAAAGTGAGGTATATCAACACATTTAATTAAAAAAGAGAGTCACTTTTTTTCTGGTATAAAAATATATGGGAAGACATGGTGCAATCCAAAATATATCTATTTTCTCAACACACATTGTATTTAACAAGGTATCTAAAGGAATGAGGAATCAGCATAATCAACAGTACATGGAAAGTAAGTAACGTAGTAAAAACTTGTAATAAATTCTTGTGTAAGGTTACCTGTGTGGCTCGGTCAGTTGAGTGATTTTGGCTCAGATCACGATCTTGCAGTTCGCAAGTTTAAGCCCCACAACTGGGCTTGCTGCCATCAGCGTAGGGCCCATTTTAGATCCTCTGTATCCCTCTCCCTGTCCCTGCTCTGTCTGTTCTCTCTCTCTCTCTCTTTCAAAAATAAACATTTAAAAATATTTAAAAACAGAAATCCTTGTGTAAGTCAAGAAGGTATTTTTCTTCCTTTTTTTTTTTTTTTTTTTTGCTTTTAACCAAAGTAGAGTTCCTTATTGAGCAACTAGATTTGGAGATAATTAAAAATGACTAACGGGGGACACCTGGGTGGCTTAGTCGGTTGAGGGTCTGACTTCCGCTTAGGTCATGATCTCGCGCTTCGTGGGTTCGAGCCCCACGTCAGGCTCTGTGCTGACTGCCAGCTCAGAGCCTGGAGCCTGTTTCGGAGTCTGTGACTCCCTCTCTCTCTGACCCTCCCCTGCTCACGCTCTCTCTCTCTCTCCCTCTCTCTCTCCTAGAAATAAAACATTGAAAAAAAAGACTAACAAAGTGAATAAACAAATGAAAGGAGGGCAAAGATCAACCTCCTGTGCAGAAGAATTTGAAATAATTTATACAGCTTTCTCATCCCTATGGAAGTATAATTTCTCATTCCTTACATGTGGGCTGCACCTAAGACTTCCTTCCTTCAAAAGAATACAGAATGGAAAGGGGAGAACAAGTAACTTTACAGTGGAGAAACCTAAAAACAGAGTCTCAGCTATTAACATCAATAGTAATAAGTCATGTTAATATTATGTACCTTTAATACAAGGTGATGAAATATATTTTACCTCTGTGGTCTTCATAACCATACTCTACTAACCAGGAAAAGATCAGAAAAATCCCAACAGGGGGACATTTTTATAAAATACCTGACCAATACTCCTCAAAACTGTAAAGGTCATCAAAAACAAGTGAAGTTTGAGACTGTCACAGTTGCCTAAGGACACATGCCTATTAAACATAATGTGGTATCATGCATGAAATTCTAGAGCAAAGAATGACATCATATTAAAACCAAGGAAATACGAAAGAGTATGGACTTTAGTTAACAATAATGTATTAATAGTGGTTCTTTAACTGTAATGAATGAACCACATTAATATCAGATGTAATAATAAAGAAAACTGGCAGGTGCAGGGTATATGAGAACTATCTGTACTGTCTTCACAATTTTAAAAAATCTAAACTGTTCTAAAATTTTAAGTCATTTAAAGACAAAACATCAATAACAGAACCACAATGAGATACCATGTCCACCCACTAGGATGGCTACAAAAATACCAAAGATAATACCAAGTACTAATGAAGATGTGGAGAAACAAATTTTCACATACTGTTGGTAGGAAGGTACTATTTAGTGCAGCTATGTTAGAAAACAGTCTGGCAATTCCTCAAAAAGTTAAACATGGAGTTATCTTTTAACCCAGCAATTCCATTCCCAGGTATATATACCCAAGGAAATAAAAATATGTATATGTAAAAACTTATGCACAATGTCTATAGCAGCATTATTCATAATAGTCAAGAAATGGAAACAACCCAAAGGCCCATCAATTGATCAATGGATACACAAAGTGTGGTATAAACATTCAATGGTATTATCATTCAGCCATAAAAATGAAGTACTGGCCCACAATACAACAAGGATGAACCTTGAAAACATGCTAAGTTAAAGACGCCAATCAATACATATTGAATTACTATTCATACAAAATATCCAGAATATGGGATGCCTGGGTGGCTTAATCAGTTAAACATCCGGCTTTGGCTCAAGTCGTGATCTCACACGGTTCGTAGGTTTGAGCCCCGCATCGGGCTCTGTGCTGCCTGCCAGCTCAGGGCCTGGAGCCTGTTTCAGATTCTGTGTCTCCCTCTCTCTCTGAGCTTTCCCTGCTCACACTGTCTCTCTCTCTCTCTCTCTCTCAGAAATAAATTCAAAAAAAAATTTTTTTTTAAATCCAGAATAGGTAAATCTATATTGACAGAAAGTAGACTGGTGGTTTCCTAGGGTTGCAGGTAGAAAGGTGGAGGTAGTGGTTGAGTGATAATGGAGTGTAAATGTTAAGACAAATGAATTTCTTTAGAGGTGATAATAATGTTCTAAAATTGCTGTGCCTGGGTGGCTGAGTAAATTAGGCATTCGACTTTGGCTCAGGTCATGATCTCACAGGTCATAAGTTGGAGCCCCACATCAAGCTCTGTCCTGACAGTTCAGAGCCTAGAACCTGCTTTGGATTCTGTCTGTCTCTCTATGCCCCTACCCTGTTCATGCTCTTTCTCTCAAAAATAAATAAAACATTAAAAATAATCTTTTTAATGTTCTAAAATTGATTGTGGTGATACTTACTACAACTTTGAACTTACATTACACTTAAATTGAGAGAAGTGTAGGGTAATGGAAATTATATCACAAAAAAACTGTTTTGCTTTTTTTAAAAGACTGACAACAGATCATCCGAAATAACTCAAAAGCAATTAAAAGGATTTAGTTTCACTGCCATATAAAATTTTATTCCTTTATCATATGTAAATATGGTCTCTTAATCACTGCATCTAATATATATGTTTATGTTATATATATGTTAGCTGTCACAGGTGTATATATGCACATACACACATATATAAGCTTGTATAATTACAAGTATATGTATTCTTGGGTATGCATATTATAGATTATTCATATATCATATATAAAATTGAAACTGTATTTTTACCTCATTCTAGCAAAGTAATAATTATCCATAGATACATAAACTAACTGAAAACAAACGTCCATCTACCTGATTAAAATATGCATTTCTGGGGCGCCTGGGTGGCTCAGTCGGTTAAGTGTCCGACTTCGGCTCAGGTCATGATCTCGTGGTTCATGGGTTCGAGCTCCGCATCGGGCTCTGTGCTGACAGCCAGTTCAGAGCCTGGAGCCTGTTTCAGATTCTGTGTCTCCCTCTCTCTGACCCTCCCCTGCTCACGTTGTCGCTCTCTCTCTCTCTCAGAAATAAATAAAACATTAAAAAAAATTTTTTTAATGTGCATTTCTAATAATTAACAAATGTCAAAAGTAAAATATATTAGAAGTGTATACTTATATTGTCTTTAATCAACTGTATATTAATAAAGTAATTCAATATAGAAATAAGTTTAACTACAGCCTTGTCATAAGCAATTAAAACACATTTATATATAGATTTTTATTGTAGAAAAATATTATAGTGATAAAATAATGTAAACATAACAATTACAAGTTAAAACTCAGTATGGACAGTAAAATGGAAATTCAAATACAAGTAGAAAAAAATGTATTATTTAACTATTTAAATTTGTAGTGTAAAAACCTGCACCTAAAAAAATACAACAATGGGGGCACCTGGCTGGCTCAGTTGGTAGTTCATGTGACTCCATCTTGGGATTGTAAGTTCTAGCCTCATGTTGGGTGTATAGATTAGTTAAAAATAAAATCTTAAAAACAAAACAAAATATGCAACAGTGTACAAAGTTTTTCAAAATTCTTTTAAGGGTTAGGTGACCAATTCCCACACATATAGACCACTACTCTAAACAGATGGTAAAACATCTACTTACATAGTTCAACAGATGGAATCAAAAGAAATATACAAGCCTTTCAAATCATTAAGAAACATCTACACAGCTAATAAAACAAAAAAAAACCCTGATAATTGAAAGCTTTTTTTTTTTTTTAATGTTTATTTTTGAGAGAGAGAAAGAGAGAGAGAGACACAGAGAGACACAGAATCTGCAGCAGGCTCCAGGCTCTGAGCTGTCAGCACAGAGAGGTTGAACTTATGAACTGTGAGATCATGACCTGACCAAAGTTGGACACTTAACTCGCTGAGCCACCCAAGTGCCTAGGAAGCCCTTTTTAAAGTGGTACATAAAGTTGGGGCGCCTGGGTGACTCATTCGGTTAAGCGTCCAACTTCAGCTCAGGTCATGATCTCATGGTTCGTGGGTTCGAGCCCCATGTCAGGCTCCGTGATGACAGCTCGGAGCCTGGAGCCTGCTTCTGATTCTGTGTCTCCCTCTCTCTCTGCCCCTGCCCTGTTCACGCTCTGTCTCTCCTTCAAAAATAAATAAACATTAAAAATTAAAAAAAAAAAAAAAAAAAAAAAGGAAGAAGTCAGACTAGAAAAATTCTTCTAAGATGAACATAAAGAAATGAATAACATATGCATTACTGCTCTGTAAATGCAATTCTTCAAAATGATGCGTACATGTTACTTAAAGCTCTAGCAGAAGAAAGAACAACCAAGTATAGAAAGGATTCTTTTGTACTTATTAAAAGATAATATCTAATCTTAAGAAACATCTAAAAACCAGGTTATTCCTTATGGAGCCCCTTACCTGACATTCTGAGTAGGATTCCACCTTTCAGAGGGCAGCTCTCCACTCTGTGGGTCATCTACAGGCGGATGAAGAATCGAAATGCATACATCTCCATTCTACGAGACACAAATATCACATTCAGAAAGTATTCAAAAATATGATGTAAAAAAGGGACATCAGTTCTCCTAAATTTTCACTCATTACCAGAAAACTTCTTTTCTCATCATAAGGTGAGAAAACAATTCTTTTTCTTCATGTTTGCAATCAATGTAAAAGAATGAAGT
Source organism: Hyaena hyaena (assembly GCF_003009895.1). Classification (NCBI taxonomy): domain Eukaryota; kingdom Metazoa; phylum Chordata; class Mammalia; order Carnivora; family Hyaenidae; genus Hyaena; species Hyaena hyaena. The sequence continues at coordinate 925,601 of NW_024080920.1, forward strand.
ACCTTTTATATTATAAATAATCATTCTGACCCGTCTCCCAGATATAAAAAAGAAGAAGTACGTTTGTAGCACCATCTTATTTATTTACTTACTTATTTATTAATAGAATTTATGGTCAAATGGCTAACATATACTATATACAGTATGCTCTTGCTTTTGGGGGTAGATTCCTGTGGTTCATCACTTTCATATAGCATCCAGTGCTCATCCTAGCAAGTGCCCTCCTCAATGTCCATCACCCATTTTCCCTTCTCCCGCACCCTCCCCATCAAACCTGTTTGTTCTCTGTATTTAAGAGTCTCTAATGGTTTGCCTTGTAGCATCATCTTTCTAAAAAAAAAAAACTCGGGGCGCCTGGGTGGCTTAGTCAGTTAAGCGTCCGACTTTCACTTAGGTCATGATCTCGCGGTTCGTGGGTTCGAGCCCCGCGTCGGGCTCTGTGCTGACTGCCGGCTCAGAGCCTGGAGCCTGTTTCAGTCTGTGACTCCCTCTCTCTCTGACCCTCCCCTGCTCACGCTGTCTCTCTCTCTCCTAGAAATAAAAAAGAAAAAAAAAATTAAAAAAAAACCAACAACAAAAAAACTCATTTAGGGGTGCCTGGGTGGCCCAGTCAGTTAAGTGTCTGACTTTGGCTTAGGTCGTGGTCCATGAGTTCAAGCCCCACATTGGGCTCTTGTGCTGACAGCTCAGAGCTGGAGCCTGCTTCGGATTCTGTGTCTCCCTCTCTCTGTGGCCCTCCCCCACTCATGCTCTGTCTCTCTCAAAAATAAACATTAAAAAAAATTTTTTAAACTCATTTAAAAATAGACAAACATGATGAACTGAGATTCAAGAGTCCTGAGAAGCAACAAAGTATCTTTATTTTCAGATATATGTGAACCTAAAGTACATAAAAAGAAATAAATCCTTCCCGCAAATTTGACCTTGCTTAAAATCTGCCTAGAGGTTTTAATAATTATGGTTTACAGAAACTAAAAATATGCATCCCAACAGCAAAATTTTAACTCCCTTAGGATATGGCTAAAACTCATCACTATGGTTATAATATTTTGGTTCATGAATTTAAATGATAGGACCTAATCCACATGTACATTTAAGTCAAACACATATGGATTGCCTACCATATGCATCACAGATGTTATTCAATAGAAAAGACAAGGCTGAATAAGATACAGTCACCAATCTCAATCTAAAATAAAACATAAGATTCAAAGTTTTAAACCAGAGGTATAACTACAGAAAGTGTAAAAATCTTATACATACAACCCAAATTTAGACATACACATAAAATATACAACCACATCAAGATAATAGAACATTTTTAAAAGGAGAATAAAATTTTAACAAAATCAATGCCACATACTAAATTCTAAACGCTGTATTATCATTAGATGCCATGAGGAAGGTTTAAAAAAAAAAAAAAAGGCACAACAGAAACCATGAGAGAAACTAGGGTATAACTGGACAGAGGTCACATGGCAGGTAGAAGAACAAAAGGCTTATTAGTGTTTGAGAAAGTTCTGAAATAGATCTTGAATAAGAAATACAATTTTAACAACGTAAGAGAAATTTAGACATGAGTTGGCCTAGAGAAATAAACCAACATCATAAACAGTAGAATATGCTTGGGTAGTTGTATTTCTTTTGCGTTGCTACTCTAACAAATCACCACAAACTTAGTGGCTTAAAACAACAAAAAATTATTAGACTTCAGTAGTCAAAGTCTGACACTGTTCCAACAGAGCTAAATTCAATGTGTCATCAGTAATGCCAAAAGCCTCTAAGAAAAAATCTCTTTCCTTGCTCTTTCTAAGCTTCTAAAGGCTACCCACACTCCTTTGATCTTGGCCCCCTTCCTTTAATCCTCAAAGCAAAAAATGTGACATTTCTCTGGGCCTTTGTTCCACAGTCACATCTCTCACTCTCATTTTCTGCCTACCCCTTCTACTTTAAAGGATTCCTTGGGTTACATTGGGCCCATGGGGATAATCCAGAATAATCTCCTTACTTTAAGGTCAGGTAATGATTAATAACTTTTTTTTTTTAATGTTTTTTTAAATTTATTTCTAGGAGAGTGAGAGAGACAGTGTGAACAGGGGAGGGTCAGAAAGAGAGGGAGTGACAGACTCCGAAACAGGCTCCAGGCTCTGAGCTGGCAGTCAGCACAGAGCCCGACGCGGGGCTCGAACCCACGAACCGCGAGATCATGACCCGAGCGAAAGTCGGACGCTTAACCGACTAAGCCACCCAGGCGCCCCAATGATTAGTAACTTTAACTTTTCTTTAACATATAAGCTAATATATCACAGGTTTCAGGGACTGGAAAGTCCAGGGATATGGATATCTCTGAAGGACCATTATTGTACCCACCACAACAGTGAAGAACCCACTGGTAATGAAATAAATATAGAGTATAAAAATTAGACCAAAGGAATATGTTACTTTGTTCAGAGTTTAATATGTATATACATAAAATTTCTGAGTAGTGGAACAACATATATAGATTTCTACTTAGAAACAACATATTAAAAGATGGGCATCTCAGGGCACCTGGGTAGATCAGTCAGTTAAGTGTCCAACTCTTGATCTCAGCTCCAGTCATGATTTCATGATTTCATGATTTCATGGTTTGTGGGACAGAGCTCCATGCTAGGCTCTGCGAGGACAGCATGGAGTCTACCTGAGATTCTCACTCTCTCTTTCTCTCTGCCCCTTCTCTGCGCATTGTCTCTCAAAATAAATACACATTTGACAAAACCCAGTATTTTTATGATAAAAACACTCAAAAAACTATAAATAGAAAAGAACTATTAACATTATAAGGGGCATTCTTTTAAAAAGCCCACAGCTAGCGTTATAGTTAATGGTGAACTCTCTCCCTCAGAGGATCAAGACCAGGACAAGGATCGGGGCATCCAGGTGGCTCAGTCAGTTAAGCATCTAACTCTTGATCTCAGCTCATGTCATGATCTGACGGTTTGTCAGATGGACCCCTGCATTGGGATCTGTGCTGACAGTGTGGAGCCTGCTTGAGAGTCTCCTTCTTTCTCTCTGCCCTTCTCCTACTCATGCTCTCTCATTTTCAGAATAAATAAAAAACTCACACACAAAAAGAAAAGGACAACGTTAATTATTTTTACCACTGCTATTTAACACTGACCTGAAAGTTCTAGCCAGAGAATTAGAGAAGAAAAAAGCAGTAAGAGACATACAAACTAGAAAGGAAAAAGTAAAATTAATTCAAAAATAACAAAGAAAATTCCAACGAATTCACAAGAATGCTACTGAAGCTAATAAACAAATTCAGCAAAGTTGTAGGACATAAGATCAACACTCAAATATCAGGCTTATTTCTAAATACCAGCAATAACCTAAACAGGATAACCTAAAAAGGATATTAAGAAAACAATTCCATTAACAATGGCATCTAAAAGAACAAACAAAACACAATATAGGAATAAATCTAACCAAGGAGGTGGAAAGACTTGTACACTGAAAACTATAAAACACTGCTCAAAGAAATTAAAGACCTAAATAAATACATCCTGTGTTCATGAGTGGGAAGACTTCATGATAACATGACAATCCACAGTTTCAATGGAATCCTAATCAAAATCCTAGCTTCACCCTTCCCAGAAATTGTAAACCTGATCTTAACATTTATATAGAAATTTAAGGGACCGACAATAGCAAAAAACAATCTTAAAAAAAAAAAAGTAAAGTCGAAGACTCACACTTCCTGATTTCAAAACTTATTATAAAACAAGCATAATGAGAGACATACAGAACAAGAGAATAGAACTGAGAGTCCACTAATAAACACATACAGCTATGGCCAACTGATTTCTGATGAGGATGCTAAGTGCATTCTATAGGGAAAGAATAGTTTCTTCAACAAATGATGCTGGGATAACTGGATTTCCAAAAACAAAAGGATGAAGTTGGATTCCTACCTCACATCATTAACAAATTAACTCAAAATGGAAGATCTAAGATCTAAAATTATGAAACTCTTTAAAAAACAAAACATAGGAGTATATCTTCATAACCCTGGATAATCAGGCAATGGATTCTTAGATATGACACCTAAAGCATGAGCAACAAAGAAACCAGACTTTATCAAAATGAAAAACCTTTATGCAAAGAACGTTATCAAGAAAATGATAAACCACCTAGAGATATGAAGGAAATATCTCCAAGTCATGTATTTGGTAAGTGTTTAATATCCTTAATTATACAGAACTCCTACAACTCAAAGACAAAAAGATAAACCAGCCAATTAAATAATGGGCAAAGGACTTGAACAAACATTTCTTCTTCAAAGATTATATATAAACGGCCAATAAACACATGAAAGGATGCTCAACATCATTAGTCATTAGAGAAATGCAAATCAAAATAATATATAACTTCACATCACTTAGGATGGCTATAATTGAAACAAAAATGAAAAATAACAAGTATTGTGGGGAATAAGCTTAGGAATTCCCTGTGCTTGCATGGATGGGTTAACATGGCATAAAGAATTACAAAGCCATAGGATGCTCACACCCAAATTTGGATAAACAAGATTAGGCAAATAAAGATAGGACAGAGCAAAGGCCCCCAGGATAGAGAGGGCAGGGCAAAGTCTCCCAGGATAGAAAGGGTGGGGCAAAGTCCTCAATACAAAGGTCTATGAGGTAAGTAAGATCAGTATTCTGGGCAAAAACGCCCCTCAATTTAGTACTATAGCAGAAAGCTGCTTTCACAGGAAGGAAGTACCAAATTAGGTAAAAGGTTAATAAGGTTATATACCTGGTGGTGAGGCTGCCTGGACCAGAGCTAATTACCAAAAGAAAGGTGCCTTGTTAACCCTGAGGCATGGCTTTATCTGTCTTATCCCCTTGGCTGGCTAAGATAAACACGGCAACTCCTCATGTCTGGCTGTTAACATCCCTCTGGCCCACTGGCAGGATTTTGGTTTATACTGACCCAAATTCCTAACACATCTCTCTTCAAAACCCCCTTTCCCTCATGCCCATGAATTAATGTGCACAGATTCATTGTCTCTTTGTGCACATCCATCACGTTTATAAGTCTTCTGATCTTAATAAATATGTAGCAAGGACCCTTATTCGGGGCTCTTGTCTTTTCTCAGACACTAGCCATCTGTTCAATTTTAATCCTGTGTCGGCTCCCTTGCTGGACAAGAGAGAACTTTAGACCCATAGAGAAACAGGAACCTTCAAACATTGCTGGTGGGAATGTGAAATGGTTCATCTGCTGGAGAACCATCTGGTAGTTCCTCAAAGAGTAAAATACAGAATTATCTATTTGATACTATAATTCTACTCCTAGGTATATAAACAAGAGAATGAAAGAAGGACTTAAACACAAGTACATGTACACACACGGTCACAGCCACACTATTCACACATTCAAAAGGTGTCCATCAATAAATGGATAAATACAATGGTGTATCATCCAACCATAAAGAGAAATGAAGTACTGCTACATGCTACAACATGGAGAAAATAGGTTAAATGAAAGCCAGACACAAAAGGTCACATATTGCATGATTCCATTCATCATTAAGAAATATCCAGAGGAGACAAATATATACAGACAGAAAGGGTGGGCATTGTCAGAGACTAGGACTAGGGTGAAATGGAATGGGGAGAGACAGCATTGTGCATTAGGTGTTCTATGCAGGAGTGATGGAAATACTTTACAAATAGAAGTGTTAGCTGCACAACGCTGGGACCATGTACTAAATGTCACTGAATTATGTTCACTTTAAACAGTTCATTTTTTAGGGTCATGTGGGTGGCCCAGACAGGTTTAGTGTCCAACTTCAGCTCAGGTCATGATCTTAAAGTTTGTGAGTTTAAGCCCCATGTCAGGCAGTCTGCTGACAGCTCAGAGCCTGGAGCCTGCTTTGGATTCTGTGTCTCCCTCTCTCTGTTCCTCACCTACTCATGCTCTGTCCCTCTCTCTCAAAAATAAACATTTAAAATTTTTTAAAAATAATAAGCAGTTCATTTTTTAACTATTTCTTCTGAGATAGAGCTAGAGAGAGTGGGTGAGGGACAGAAAGAGGTTGAGAGAATCCCAAGCAGGCTCCCAGCTGTCAATACAGAGCCCAACACAGGGCTCAAGGTCATGAACGGTGAGATCATGACCTGAGCTAAGATCAAGAGTCAGACGCTCAACCAACTGAGCCACCCAGGTGGCCCTAAATGGTTAATTTTATGATGTGAATTTCACCTTATTATCATTATTATTATTATTATTTTAAAAAGGATAGAGGAAGTTCTAAGTCTCTAGAAAGGCAATTGTAAAAGGTAAAGTGAAAGCTATCTAGCCTAGGCCCTCTCCAAATTCAATTAAACTGAAATCTCCAGTATTTTTTATTCTTAACAACTTCTCCACAGGATTCTAATACAAAGCCAAGTTTGGGCACATCACTACCCAGAGAAACCTTTTTCCTGTACCTTAAAGTTATAGAGGCTGCATAAAATCTGCAAATCCATGATATAACTACATAAATATACATTAAATCTTGCTTATCACAGATTATTTGCAAACCAGATACCAGCTGGTAAAACATTCCTTCTGCTATGTCTGTGAGGGTGTTTCCAGGAGAAATTAGAATTCTATCAGTAGACTGAGTAAGGAATATCCACCCTAATTGGAATAAGTATCTTCATGGGGCAGGCATCATCCAATCTGTTGAAGGCCTGAACAGAACAAACAGGCAAAAGATCAATTCTCTCTTGAGCTGGAACATTATGCTGGGTTCTTGGGCATTGGTATTCTAGGACGTAGACCAGCAGGTCCCTAGTTCCCAGGCCTCTGGATTCAATCTGAATTATACTCCTGGCTTTCCTGGTTCCACAGCTTGCAGAGACTGTGCTACTTCTTAGACTTTATAACCATATGAGCCAACTTCTATAAATAAATCTCCTCTAATACATATCTCTGTATATCCTTTTGGTTCTGTTTCTCTAGAGAACCCTGGCTAACATAGTATTATTGTTGCTTTTATCTGGTCTTTTCTTAATATTAAAATATAATTTATGACTACAGCTCTACTGTAAAGGACTCTTGACATATGCAGTTCTTTCAAGCTTTAAAAAGCTGATTATAGGGGCGCCTGGGTGGCTTAGTCGGTTAAGCGACCGACTTTCACTTAGGTCATGATCTCGCGGTTCGTGGGTTCGAGCCCCGCGTCGGGCTCTGTGCTGACTGCCAGCTCAGAGCCTGGAGCCTGTTTCAGTCTGTGACTCCCTCTCTCTCTGACCCTCCCCTGCTCACGCTCTCTCTCTCTCTCTCTCTCTCTCCTAGAAATAAATAAAACATTAAAAAAAATTAAAAAAAAAAAAAAGAAAGAAAAAGTTGATTATAGGGGCACCTGGGTGGCTCAGTCAGTAAAGGGTCTGACTTTGGCTCATGATCTCACGGTTCGTGGGTTTGAGCGCCTCGTCAGGCTCTGTGCTGACAGCCAGCTCAGAGCCTGGAGCCTGCTTCAGATTCTGTGTCTCCCTCTTTCTCTGACCCTCCCCTGCTCACGCTGTGTGTCTCTCTCTCAGAAATAAATTTTAAAAAAACATTAAAATTTTTTTTTAATTTTTTTTTTTATTTATTTCTAGGAGAGAGAGAGAGAGACAGCGTGAGCAGGGGAGGGTCAGAGAGAGAGGGAGACACAGAATCCGAAGCAGGCTCCAGGCTCTGAGCTGGCAGTCAGCACAGAGCCCGACGCGGGGCTCGAACCCACGAACCGTGAGATCATGACCTAAGCAAAAGCCAGACGCTTAACCGACTAAGCCACCCAGGCGCCCCTTTAAAAAACATTTAAAAAAATTTTTTAAAAAAGCTGATTATAGGTTTCATCCATTTTCACTCCTAATGCATACCATACATCTAAATAATTACAAAGATCATAAACTATGCATAATTAGGCCCATTCAACACTTACAAAGCCTAAAGCTTATTATTCCAAAAAGTTATGGTTCTGCAGACTTGGCAAAAAACCTTATACAAGATACCAGACAGCTAGCTCATTCTCTACTCAAGCCATGTAAGGACAGAGAGATAAGAGAAGAGTCCTCAGAAACCAAACATTTTGGCACCCTGATCTTCTAAGCTTCACTTTTAGCTTCCTAATCTGTGAGAAAATACGCTTCTTTTGTTTAAGCCATCTCCTCTATGGTATTGTTATGGCAGCCCAAGCTAAGACAACATGACTTAGGAAAAGCATGTTAAAACAGTAGGGTCTATTTTTTAATCATTAAAACAATAATATTTAAAAATACCATGTCCTAATGACAGTGGAATAGTAGCCAAATTGATACATCTTTATAATGCTGATGTCTATACAGATTAGTATAATGATTTGAAAATAATCTGGGTCTAGAATGAAGAATAATAACTCTTCAGAACTAGATCCATAAGTGAAATAGCAAAATACTTTCATACTGGCTGTCAAGCAGACTAAAATACACCATCTTACATGAACTTTAATTTCATGACTGCATTGGTTGACATTTATCTGTGCACACTATACAGGAAAAATGACTTGTATATTCCTTCATAAAACATCTGAAATCTTTTTTTTTTTTTTTACTTTAAAAAAATTTTAAGTAACCTCTACACGCAACACGGGGCTCAAACTCATGACCTGGAGATCAAGAGTCGCACGTTCTTCTGACTGAGCTAGCTAAGTGTCCCTATTATGTTTTTTAAGTAAAGCTTCATACTGTTTTGTACATTGCACTAGTACTAAAAATATCAAATACTGTGTGCTCTCCACTCAGTTTTGTAGTGAATCTAAAACTACTCTAAAAATTAGTCTATTCTAAAAAAATATATTTTTTATTAATTAAATGCTAAAGAACAGAGATTCTGAGTTGTCATAGCTGTAAAGTTCAAAGTGAATTACAGTGTGTATGAAAACCTCATTTTAACACAAGGTCTTTCAGTCAAATGGAGTTTGTTGGCTGTCTACTTCTGAGAATGCAGTTACATGTAACCATAAAACTATTTCTGAGTTCACTCAATATATTTCAAAGCAGGTAAGAGTAGATGCATAGTACAATCAATGATGACAAGTTCATATTAAATTTCCTTTGTTCTCAAGTTTCCCCTTGATATTTATAAATTTCACAAACATGGCAATGCTAAAGGTAATTGTTAAAATAATTAAGTTCACTCATACATACTGCAGCATTTACTACTTTCGGGGCTGTAGTAATGTGTACATTGATGTATTTAGCAAAACCGTAACAAAAGCTCTTGTGATTTTTAAAACCTCGCATAATAGGGGCACCTGGGTGGCTCAGTCAATTAAGCATCTGATCATGATCTCACAGATTTTGAGTTCAAGCCCCACACTGGGCTCTGCGTTGTCAGAGCAAAACCTGTTGCCTGTTTGGGATTTTGTCTCCCTCTCTTTCTCTCTCTCTCTGCCCCTCCCCAACTTGCATGCTCTCTCTCAAAAATAAACTTGGAAAAAAATTATTTAAAAAACAACATAATATTCTACAGTATTTATTTTTAATGCTCATCAAGTTAATGCATCAAAAACATTTTTTAATTTATTTTTTTTTAACGATTATTTTTGAGAGAGACAGACAGAGACAGAGCATGAACAGGGGGAGCGTCGGAGAGAGAGAGGGAGACACAGAATCCAAAGCAGGCTCCAGGCTCTGAGCTGTCGGCACAGAGCCCAACACAGGACTCCAACCCATGAACCATGAGATCATGAACTGAGCACAAGTTGAACACTTAACCAACTGAGCTACCCAGGCACCCCAAGATCATTTATTTACTTAGAGACAGAAAAAAACAGGGGAGGGGCAGAAGCAGAGAGAGAGAATCCCAAGCAGGCTTCATGCTGTCCAGCACAGAGCCTGCCTGACATGGGGCTCAATACCAAGAACCATGAGATCATGACCTAGCTGAAACCAAGAGTCAGACACTTAACCTACTAAGCTACCCAGGAACCCCCCTGCAACAACTCTTTCATCAAGTCTCTTTTTCTGACATTTGAATAGCCTTCTACTTTTGAATTTTTGATTGGACTGTTTCACTGCCCCTCCCCCATTCCTAGTTCTATTATAAACAATACTTGCACAAACATTTGGGTGACTAGAGCAATGTGACATCGAGGTCCACTGCGTTTCTACCACAGGTGACAATCAATACAGGCAGGTGAGTAGAGACGAACAACCAACAAGAATATCCCTTTAACCAAGAAACATGAGCCTCAACCTTTAGAATCACAAATATTGACATAGGCTCTGAAAAAGTTCAATTCTGGTACTGTTTCCAAAGTGTAGCAAAGATAAATTAATTTATGTGAGAAGAGTCTCTGTTTTTTGAAAATTTATTTTATTTAGTTTTATTTCAGAGAGAGTGTGTAAGCAGAGGAGAGTGTGCGAGCAGAGGAGAGTGTGCAAAGAGAGAGAGAATCTCAAGCAGGCTGCACATTCAGTGCAGTCGGGCACAAGGCTCAATCCCACGACCCTGGGATCATGACCTGAGCCTAAATCAAAAGTTAGATGATCAACCCCACTGAGTCACCCAGGCACCCCTAAGATTTTATTTTTTTAAGTAATCTCTACACTTGAAGTGGGGCTTGAACTCACAACCCCAAGATCAAGAGTTGCAGGCTCCACAGACCAAGCCAGCCAGGTGCCCTGTAAGTCTCTTATGACTACATCAAATTAAATTCCTAACTACGTCTTATCATTTCTTTAAAAATAAAACATTAGGGGCTCCTGGGTGGCTCAGTCGCTTACGCATCCAACTTCGGCTCTGGTCATGATATCGTGGTTCATGGGCTAGAGCCCTAGTAGGTAGAGCTCTGTGCTGACAGCTCAGAACCAGAAGCCTGCTTCAAATTCTGTGTTTCCTTCTCTCTCTGCTCCTCCTCTACTTGTGCTCTGTCTTTATCTCTCAAAACTAAACAAACATTTTTAAAAAATGAAAAAGAAAACATTTATGGCATGGAAAACAACTGCATATTTATAAGATATGAATGCATTATTTTCCCATTGAAAATTTTATTATATGAAAAAAACTTTTAAAAAATAGTCATCTAATACTAAATCTTCTGAGACAGAACTAAATAGTTTACCTTAATAGTGAAAAAACAGTGGAAAGGAGAGTTTATGTACACTTTATTCCTTCAGGTTTTGAATTCTTTTCCTTGTTTTTTGTTTCTTTTTTGAGAGGAGTTTGGGATTAGGCAACTTCAAAATGGAAACAAGTAAATACATGGCTTTTAGGTGAAATAGTTCTGTGTCTTCTCACTTCTCTCTTGCTATATAAAAATCTTTAAATACTACATGGACAGACATGAAAATATTTTTATGTGCACTGAACTCATTTTGGACTTCTTAAACAGTGAATTGTTTCTCTATTTTCTATATACATTCTATCCTACAATGGGATAACTTTGTTACACAAAAGAGTGTATTCACTATTGTTTATAAGTATTATGATTATGTCAACTATTAAAGACAGTAAAAAAACCAAATTCTGGGAGCTTATTTTTGGACATGTAACTACACATCACCTTCTGAACACCAGTGTGTCCTGTTTAAAGAAAAAGAAAGGCAAAGATAATGCCCCAAAGAAAAAGTAAGTTGTGTAAAACAATAAAGCTGCTCCAATGTGCTGACTTATACAGTGACCCAAATTCAGGGTTCAGAGCTCTAGAGCAAGTTCTCCATTTCTTGCCTACATGCATTTCAAATACTATGTTGCTCTGTTTCTGGAGCAAAGGATCTTCCCAATATCCACCAGAGTAAAACAAGGGACTATGAGACTAAGAATACAAATTTTTTTTTTTTTTAATTTTTATTTATTTCTAGGAGACAGAGAGAGACAGTGTGAGCAGGGGAGGGTCAGAGAGAGAGGGAGACACAGACTCTGAAATAGGCTCCAGGCTCTGAGCTGGCAGTCAGCACAGAGCCCGACGCGGGGCTCGAACCCACGAACCGTGAGATCATGACCTAAGCGAAAGTCGGACGCCCAACCGACTAAGCCACCCAGGCGCCCCAAGAATGCAAATTTTAAAAAGCAATTTTAATGCATGGGCCACAGCTTTAATAAAATAAGACCACCTGAAACCTATTACAATGAAAAAGATTGCAGAATGGTACTGGAGTATAAGGATATTTAAAAATTTTTTTATATTTATTTATTTTGAGAGACAGAGCCCAAGTTGGGGAAGGACAGAGAGAGAGAGAGGGAGACACAGAATCCGAAGCAGGCTCCAGGCTCTGAGCTGTCAGCACAGAGCCAGACCTGGGGCTCGAACCCATGAGCCATGAGATCATGGCCTTAGGCTGAAGTCAGATGCTTAACTGACTGAGCCACCCGGGCTGCCTGACTATAAGGATATTTTAGAGATCCTTTACATAATTATCTTGAGGAAACAAAATGCATCATTCCAGCATCCTTACAGATTAGTTCAAAGCTAAAACCTTTCATCAACAGAACTAGGAACTACTCCCTCAGGCATGTGAATTGCTCAGAGAAGAACCTCACCTTGGATTTATTCTAAAAGAGGTTTTCAACTGCTTTGAAGCAATTCCTGAAAGGAGGCCAGTTCAAATGTAGTAGGATAGGGGAGCCTGGGTGGCTCAGTCGGTTGAGCATCCAACTTCAGCTCAGGTCATGATCTCACGGTTCATGGGTTCGAGCCCCCGCGTCAGGCTCTGTGCTGACAGCTGAGAGCCTGGAGCCTGTCTTCGGATTCTGTGTCTCCCTCTTTCTCTGCCCGTCCCCTGCTCATGCTGTCTCTCTCTCTCAAAAATAAATAAAACATTTAAAAAAAATGTAGTAGGATAAATCCCCCTAAGAAGCCCAATCTCTGGGGGCGCCTGGGTGGCTGAGTTGGTTAGGCGTCCAATCTTAGCTCAGGTCATGATCTCACAGTCTTGAGTTCGAGCCCCACATTGGGCTCTGTGCTGACAGCTCAGAGCCTGGAGCCTGCTTCGGATTCTGTGTCACCCACTCTCTCTGTTCCTCCCCCTCCTGCACTCTCTCTCAAAAATAAATAAACATTAAAAAATAAATTAAAAAATTTTAAAAAAAGCTAAATCTCTGATCAGAGCAACAGGTGGCCCTTGCTGTGAAGCTAAAATATAGTAATTTGTATGACTTTATACACTAAAATTTTAAAATGCAAATCTTAACACCTAGGTAGTATAATCTTAGGAATAGCACTGAAGATTCAAAGTCTCAATCTTAAATATAACAGGGGTGCCTGGGGGGCTCAGTTGGTTGATCAGACTGTTGAGTTTGGCTCAGATCATGATACCAGGGTCCTAGGATCAAGCCTCACATCAGGCTCCATGCTGAGCATGAAACCTGTTTGAGATTATCTCTCTTTCCTTCTGCCCCTCTCCCCTGCTTGCATGTTCTCTCTCTCAAAAAAAAAAAAAAAAATCTAGGGTTGCCCCTGGGTGGCTCAGCTGGTTAAGCATCTAACTCTTAATTTTGGCGCAGGTCATGATCTCACAATTTGTGGTTTTGGGGCCCCTTATTGGGCTCTGCGCTGTATCAGCATAGAGCCTCCTTGGAATTCTCTCTCACTCTACTCAACTCATAGTCTCTCTTTCAGAATAAATAAACTTAAGATTTTTTTTCTTAAATCTCTATCTATATATAGATATACATACATTTATATCTATATACAGTAATATACACTGGTATTATAAAACTACCTTCAACTTGGAACAATTAAACTAGACTCTAGTAGCTAAAAGTAGGGAACCATGAATACTCCCTTGTGGCTACGGCATAACTATCACAACACGCTGAGATACACAGGTTATTTTAAAGGACTGTATCTAAAAAATAAATCTTCAGAGAAATTTACAACATATGTCTCTTACCTCATAAATGTTGGGATGCCACATTTTGGTCAGGAATCTGAAGGTAGGTGGTGAATATGGGTAGTCAATAGGAAATTTAATATGCGCCTGAAAAGGAAAAAATGAAATGCTAATAAATGAGACTGAAGATTTTTCATCTAATAATTCACCCTATTATATACCAGTGAAACAAAACTTTCTATGGAGTAGATTCTTAGGATTAACAACTACTCTTACACATTTGTTAGTCCCAATGTCAGAGTTACTATTAGCGTTCTTAGCGTCTTTACAAATATTCATAAGAGCTTATATCAAATCACCAAAAACTCAACAGCTAAATAATTTTTCATTACATTCATGAGTGAAAAACAGTAATAGGTGCAGGTATGGCACACTAATTACTACATTTATTTTTAACACAAAATGTAATTAATATAACCTCATGGTACATAATACAGAACAAAAATAATTTATAACTCACCTGATTTAAATACTACTCAGAAATAATAAATACTAACATTTTGATACAGTTCCTTCCAGCAGTTTTTTGGTATATACATGTTTATTTCTTTATAAAACTTATTTTCAAAAACTTATTCTGAGTATACTAAATTTTATAATTTTTCCCCATCCATAGCATACATTTCCCTACAAAAGTCTCCAAATGTATGATTGTTAGTATCTGTGTAACATTCCATCATATGAATATATAGATGAATCATTTTAAATAAATGATTTCTGTATTTTGGGACATCAGGTTGTTGTTCACTCTTTTGCTGTTATAAATAACTGCAATGACTGTCCTTGGCAGTATACCATATTTCAAATATGAAGAAATCCAGAAAGACCCTCATCTAACAGTATAGTAAAAGAGCCTGTGGAAGGGACAGAAAGGACAAGCTATAGTATACTAAATAAGCTACAAAAAATAGTAAACATGGCAAGTCACAATCTTCAAAAATTCTTCTCTTGATAAAAGCAGTAAGAAAATTGGCAAACGTTTTAAGACTCAATTTTTCTCTGAAAAGTGCAGAAGATAACCAAAGGTTTGCAATAAATCGAGGGGCGTCTATTCAAGAAAAAGAGCTGACCCTCAGTAAGAACAGTGGAACTTTGTGGTGTTTTAACTTGTCCCAGCCCCATGACCTACTCTCCAGGACCTATGGTAATTAAAACTAACATATCACATTCAAACAGAAGACAAGCAGCCATAGAATGGGCTAAGATTTCTTCAAAGCCTTAATCCCAAAAAACTGTCACTACCTGATTTTTTTGATGGTTCTGTAGAAAAATTCACTTGCAAGACTATCTACATTTGACCTGATCTATAGCTTGAGCAGTGTCAAAATAAATTTCCTTGAGTGTATTTGTTAATAAGGACAGGTAAATACTAAACTTCAAAGCTGCTCGTTAGGTCGAACAGACTAACCAAAAAAACAATGAGAAAAGCAAGGATGTAGCGCCTAGATAATTCAGTCCGTTAAGCGTCCAACTATGGCTTAGGTCATGATCTCACTGTTCCTGAGTTTGAGTCCTGCATCGGACTTTTTGCTGTCAGTGCAGAGCCCACTTCGGATTTTCTGTCTCCCTCTCTCTCTCCCCCTCCTGTGCTTGCGCTCTCTCTCAAAAATAAAATAAACATTTAAGGGGCACCAGGGTGGCTCAGTTGATTGACTGACCATCTGACTTCAGCTCAGGTCATGATCTTGTGGATCCTGAGTTCAAGCCCCTCATTGGGCTTGCTGTTGTTAGAAAAGAGCCCGCTTCAGATCCTCTGTCCCCCTCTCTCTGCCCCTCTTCCACTTGTGTTCTCTCAAAAAAAGACCCCCCAAAAATTAATTAATTAATTAATTAAAAAAGAGAGGAAAAACAAGGATATGAGATGTACATAAGGGCTTTGAAAATCTCTAACAAATTGCTAAGAATCTAGAATACTAGGTCCACGTGTAGGGCTGTGCATATGCCCAGGCTATAGACATGCTCAGGAAAGTCATGAGAATTCATCAGGACACCCTAAACTAGCATCTCTGGCTGAACTGAAGGATCTGTACAAGGAGAAGGTAAAGGCTAAGGCAGAGTTCAAAACTTGCCTAGCTGAGTGTTAAAGGCATGCCTCACACAGAGTTCCTCTTATAATGTACCCAAGGAGACTTCTTGGTACCAGGAAATCAAATGAAATCAAATCAAACTAAGGAAATTGCTGTCCCATCGTTAGCTGATCACTAAACTAACCAAGTGGAGACTTTAGTGGCCAAACATAAGAATATAGACAAAACAGTGGTGCCAGGGTGGCTAGGTCAGTTAGGCGTCCATCTTTGGCTCAGGTCATGATCTCACAGTTTGTGAGTTTGAGTCCCACAATGGGCTCTCTAATTTCAGCAGAGTCTGCTTCAGATCCTCTGTCTGCCCTCCCCCCACCTTTCTCTCTTGCTCTCTCAAAACTAAACATTTTACACATACACACACACACACACAAACACACAGAATATAGACAAAACCGAATTGGATCAGAAAACTCATTAAGCAAAGAACAATTACAATAAACAGCAACAAAAAATTCTGTTGCCACACTGTATTACTCAAACATCCAGTTTTCAACACAATACTACAAAACATGGCAAAAGAAAAAGAAAACAGGGGTGCCTGGGTGGCTTAGTCGGTTAAGCGTCCGACTTTCGCTTAGGTCATGATCTCGCGGTTCGTGGGTTCGAGCCCCGCGTCGGGCTCTGTGCTGACTGCCAGCTCAGAGCCTGGAGCCTGTTTCAGTCTGTGACTCCCTCTCTCTCTGACCCTCCCCTGCTCACGCTGTCTCTCTCTCTCTCTCCTAGAAATAAATAAAACATTAAAAAAAAAAAAGAAAAAGAAAAAGAAAAAGAAAACAACACAAAGTATGGTCCATACACAGGGTAAAAAAAATCAACAGAAACTCAAAGTCCTGATACTGAATTTACCAGGCAAGTTCTTAAATCAGCTGCATTAAATGTTTAAAGGATTAAAGGAAATCATGGCTAATGAACTAAGGACAGTATGTGAAAAATCTCGGCACACTGAGAATATCAATGAGGAGAAATTATTTAAAAAGTGAACAGCTCTTGGTGGGGGGGGGGGAGAACCAAATGGTAATTCTAGGGTGACAAAGTACAATAACAATAACCATAAAAAGCTAGATGAGCTGAACAGAAGATATCAACAGGAAGAAAAAAGAATCAGTGAAATTGAAAATATATCAATTTACATTACTCCATCTAAGAAATAAAAAAACAATGCTTCAGGGACCTGTGGGATACTAACATGCATATCAACGGGAATCCCAGCAGGAAAGAAAACAAAGGGGCAAAAAGGAATTTTGATGAAATAACTGCCCAATATCTAAATTTAATGAAAAACATTAAGCCTCTTAAACAAGAGGTTCAACAAATTGCCAATAGGAGAGACGCAACTGATCAAGCACAAGGGATTCTCAAGATATCATCTAATCAGAAACCAGGAAGCCAGAAAGCAGTGAAATGACATTAAATGTGCTGAAAGACCAAACTTATCAACCAAAACTTCTATAACCAACAAAACTATTCTTCAAAAACTGAAGGTGAATTAAACTATTACTAGATAGGGGTGCCTGGGTGGCTCAGCCAGTTAAGTATCTGACTTTGGTTCAGGTCATGATCTCGTAATTCATGAGTTCCAAGCCCCATGTAGGGCTCTGTGCTAACAGATCAGAGCTTGGAGCCTGCTTCAGATACTGTGCTCCCTCTCTCTCTCTCTCTCTGCCCCTCCCCCACTCAGACTCTGTCTCTAATAAATAAACAAAAAATAAATAAATAAAATTAAATAAATAAGATATCACTAGATAAACGTGGGGCGTCTGGGTGGCTCAGTTGGTTAGGTGGCCAACTTTGGCTCAGGTCATGATCTCACCAGTTTGTGAGTTCAAGCCCTGCGTTGGGCTCTGTGCTCACAGCTCAGAGCCCAGAGCATGCTTCAGATTCTCTATGTCTCTCTTTGCCACTCCCCTGGTTGCAATTTGTCTGTTTCTCAAAAAATGAATAAACATTAAAAAATTTTGGGGGCGCCTGGGTGGCTCAGTCGGTTAGGCGTCCGACTTCGGCTCAGGTCATGATCTCATGGTTCGTGGGTTCGAGCCCCATGTCGGGCTCTGTGCTGACAGCTCGGAGCCTGGAGCCTGCTTCAGATTCTGCATCTCATACTCTCTCTGTCCCTCTCCCACCTGTATTCTGTCTCTCTCTGTGTCTCAAAAATAAATAAATGTAAAAATAAATTAAAAAAAATTTTTTAATTAAAAAAAATATTACTAGGTAAATGAAAACTGAGAACTCATGACTAGCATACATTATAAATGTATTTTTTGGTTTATAACTTTTCCCCTTCTATCTAATTTAAAAGGTAATTATAGGGGCACCTGGGTGGACTCAGTCAGTTAAGCATTCAATTTCAGCTTAGGTCAATGATTCTGCAGTTTGTGACTTTGAGCCCCACATGAGGCTGTGCAATGACAGCTCAGAGCCTAGAGCCTGCTTTGGAGTCTGTGTCTCCCCCTCTACTGCTCCTCCCTCACTAGGTCTCCTTCTCTCTCCCTCTCTCAAAAATAAACACTTAAGAAAAATTTTTAAAAAAATACATAACGTAATAACTATAAATCTGTTGGGGCACCTGGATGGCTCAGTCAATTGAGTATCTGACTTAAAAAGAAAAAAAATTGAGTATCTGACTCTTGATTTCAGCTTAGGTCATGAGCCCAGAGCTGTGGGACTGAGCCCCATGTAGGGCTCTGCACTGAGCGTGGAGCCTGCTTGGCATTATCTCTCTTCCTCTGTCCTTCTACCCTGCTTGCATGCTCGTTTTCTCTCTAAAATTAAAAACTGTGTTGATGTGGGGTGCCTGGGTGACTCAGCTGGTTAGGCAGCTGACTTCGACTCAGGTTATAATCTTGTAGTCCGTGAGTTCGAGCTCCGCATCAGGCTCTGTACCAACGGCTCACAGCCTGGAGCCTGATTCAGATTCTGTGTATCCCTCTCTCTCTCTCTGCCCACCCCTTCCTCTCAAAAATAAAAACATTTTTAAAAATGTTTTTTAATTTTGTTGATGGGCACATAGTATATAAAGTTGCAATTTGTATGGCAATAAGAGAAAAGCAAAGGGGAGGGATCAGAGTTGTAAAGAACCAAAATATTTTTATTTTTTAATTCAAGTATAATTAACATACAGTTTATATTAGTTTCCAAAGTATAGGGGTGCATGGGTGGCTCAGTCGGTTAAGTGTCTGACTTCGGCTCAGGTCATGATCTCATGGTTCATGGGTTCGAGCCCCACAATGGGCTCTGTGCTGACAGCTCAGAGCCTGGAGCCTATTTCAGATTCTGTGTCTCCCTCTCACTCTGGCCCTCCCCTGCTCACGCTGTTTCTCTCCCTCAAAAAAAAAAAATAAATAAACAAGGGGCACCTGGGTGGCTTAGTCGGTTAAGTGTCCGACTTTCGCTTAGGTCATGATCTCGCGGTTCGTGGGTTCCAGCCCTGCGTCGGGCTCTGTGCTGACAGCCAGCTCAGAGCCTGGAGCCTGTTTCAGTCTGTGACTCCCTCTCTCTCTGACCCTCCCCTGCTCATGCTGTCTCTCTCTCTCTCCTAGAAATAAATAAAACATTAAAAAAATAATAAAATCAATTAAAAAAATAAAACATTAAAAAAATTTTTTAAGTACAACTGTGATCCAACAATTCTGTAAGTTACTCAGTGCTCTTCACAATAATTGTACTCTTAATCCCCTTCACCCGTTTCACCCATTCTCCCCCCATAACCACCAAATTGTTCTCTACATTAGTCTACATTTTTGTCTTTTTTGTTTTCTTTCTTAAATTCCACATATAAGAGAAATCACATGGTATCTGTCTTTCTTTAACTTATTTCACTTAGCATTATATCCTCTAGAAACATCCAAGTTGTTACAAATAACCAAGTTTCATTATTTTTTATGGCTAAGTAATATTCCATTGTATGTGCACATCTGTATATGTATACACACACACTCCACATCTTCTTTATCCATTCATCTATGGATTAACATTTGGGTTGCTTCCTTACCTTGCTACTGTAAATAATCCTGCAATAAATGTAGGGGTGCATATATCTTTTTGAGTTGGTGTTTTCATATTCTTTGGGTAAATACCCAGTAGTGGAATTATTGGAACATATAGTGATTCATCCTGTTTTTATTTTTTAAGGAATCTCCATAGTGTTTTCTACAGTGGCTGTACCAGTTTGCATTCCCATAAACAAAGGTTCCTTTTTTTTCTCCACACCCTCACCAATATGTTTCTTACGTGGTTTTTTTTTTTTTTC
>NW_024080920.1:948551-952773 GCF_003009895.1 Hyaena hyaena
TGGAGCCTGTTTCAGTCTGTGACTCCCTCTCTCTCTGACCCTCCCCTGCTCATGCTGTCTCTCTCTCTCTCCTAGAAATAAATAAAACATTAAAAAAATAATAAAATCAATTAAAAAAATAAAACATTAAAAAAATTTTTTAAGTACAACTGTGATCCAACAATTCTGTAAGTTACTCAGTGCTCTTCACAATAATTGTACTCTTAATCCCCTTCACCCGTTTCACCCATTCTCCCCCCATAACCACCAAATTGTTCTCTACATTAGTCTACATTTTTGTCTTTTTTGTTTTCTTTCTTAAATTCCACATATAAGAGAAATCACATGGTATCTGTCTTTCTTTAACTTATTTCACTTAGCATTATATCCTCTAGAAACATCCAAGTTGTTACAAATAACCAAGTTTCATTATTTTTTATGGCTAAGTAATATTCCATTGTATGTGCACATCTGTATATGTATACACACACACTCCACATCTTCTTTATCCATTCATCTATGGATTAACATTTGGGTTGCTTCCTTACCTTGCTACTGTAAATAATCCTGCAATAAATGTAGGGGTGCATATATCTTTTTGAGTTGGTGTTTTCATATTCTTTGGGTAAATACCCAGTAGTGGAATTATTGGAACATATAGTGATTCATCCTGTTTTTATTTTTTAAGGAATCTCCATAGTGTTTTCTACAGTGGCTGTACCAGTTTGCATTCCCATAAACAAAGGTTCCTTTTTTTTCTCCACACCCTCACCAATATGTTTCTTACGTGGTTTTTTTTTTTTTTCAGATATTTATTTATTTTCAGAGAGAAAGAGTGTGCTTGCAAGAGCACAGGGGAGGCGCAGAAAGAGAGGAAAAGACAAAAGATTGAGCCCTGCATCAATCTCACAAACTGTGAGATTATGACCTGAGTCGAAATCAAGAGTTGGATGCTTAACCAATTGAGCTACTCAGGCACCCCATCTTGTGTTTTTGAGTTTAGTCATTCAGACAGATATGAGGTGATATATCACTGGTTTTGACTTGCATTTCCCTGATGATTAGTGACACTGAACATCTTTTCATGTTCTGTCGGCTATCTGTATGTTTAGGAGCAAAATTTTTGTATGCTATTGAAATTAAGATGGTATTAAATGAACTACCACAGTTATTGATTATAATCCCTAAGGCAACCACTAAGAACTCAAAAACGGAATACCCATCATGCTTTAAAACACTCAAAAAGGGAAATTCCTCAATTTGGTAAAGGGTATTGATTTAAAAAACCCTAACTTGGGGCGCCTGGGTGGCTTAGTCGGTTAAGCGTCCGACTTTCGCTTAGGTCATGATCTCGCGGTTCGTGGGTTCGGGCCCCGCGTCGGGCTCTGTGCTGACTGCCAGCTCAGAGCCTGGAGCCTGTTTCAGTCTGTGACTCCCTCTCTCTCTGACCCTCCCCTGCTCATGCTATCTCTCTCTCTCTCTCTCTCTCTCTCCTAGAAATAAATAAAAAACATTAAAAAAAAAAAATTTAAAAAACCCTAACATCATACTTAACAGTGAAATGCTGAATGCTTTCCCCCTAATTTCAGAAAAAAGACATGGATGTCTGCTCTCACCACTTCTCTTCAACATTGTACTAGAGATGCTAGCTAAGGCAATTGGGCAAGGAAATTAAAAGATATATTGACTGGTTGGAAGGAAAGTAAAGTTATATGTATCTGCAGATAACATGAGCTTGTACATAAAAAAAATTCAAAAGAATCCACTCAAAGTTACCAGAATAAGTAAACAGGTTCAGCAAGGTTGCAGGATAAAAGATCAACATATCAGCATCAATTATATTTCTATATGGTAGCACTTAATTAACTGAAAATGAAATGAAGAAAATACCATTTACAGTAGCATCAAAAACAATAAAACACTTAAAAATAAATTTAATTGGGGTGCCTGGGTGGCTCAGTCGGTTAAGCAGCCAACTTTGGCTTAGGTCACGATCTTGCAGTTCGTGAGTTCAAGCCCCACGTCAGGCTCTGTGCTGACAGCTCAGAGCCTGGAGCCTGCTTCAGATTCTGTGTTTCCCTCTCTCTCTGAACCTCCCCTTCTCATACTCTGTTTCTCTCTGTTTCAATAATAAATAAAACATAAAAAATAAAAATATATTTAATGAAAGTAGTGCAAAATTTATACTCTGAAAAATACAAAACATTGTTGAAAGAAATTAAAGACCTAAACAAATGGAAAGATACTGCATATTCAAGGACTGCAGACTTAATACTGTTAAGATGGCAATCCTCCCCAAACTGATCTTCAGATTCAAAATCATTTTATGAAAGTTTGAGCTGTCTTCCTTATAGAAATGGAAACAGTGGTACCAGAATTCATATAAAGCTGTAATTTAGGGGACCCAGCATAGCCAAAACAGTCTTGAGAAAGAGCACACACAAAGAACCAGGGTCCTCTGGAGAAATACTTGATTCTAGATCTGGGGCAGGGAAAATACAGGATGAGCCTAGAGCTCTTCTATGTGAAAATAAGGACATACTAAAGAAAAAATATGTCAAAAGATCATAGGAGCCAATCTGAAAGAGCTCCTAATGGCTAAAACTAAAACAATTCATGGTACTGGATAATTACCCAAAGTACAAAATTACTATAAATGAATGAATACTGGTATAAATTACTGAATGAAAAAATAGAAGAAAAGGGTAAGTTCCTTAAAGTACTATTCCCAATAATTTATGTAGATATATCCCATTCAGAAAGTAAAATTTAATTCCCTTCTCCATGAGCATGAGCTGGACTTAATGACTCCCTTCCTAAGCATAGAATATGGAAAAGAAGAAATACTAACTTTCTTAACAGTTGAGAAACCTTGCAGACACCACCTCAACCAAATGATCAAGGTTAACATCACTGGTGCTAAGTCATGTGGAAATCATGACCTCCCTGATACATGGTGACAAAGACAATTCACCCTCTGTGGTACTCTTACCCCAAAACTCACAACTCCAGTTTAATCATGAAAAAAAATATTAGACAAATCCAAGCTGAGGGACATTCTACAAAATATCTAACCAGTTCTTTTCAAAATTGTCAAGGTCACAAAAAAGCAAAGACAGACCATCAAATATTGGAGGACACTAAGGAAATGGAACAGCTAAATGGAATATGGTATCCTGGACTAGATCCAGGTATAATAAAAGAACATCAGGATTGGTAGGTAAAAATGGATTGTAACTCCTAATGGGTATAGGGTTTCTTTCAAGGATGATGAAATATATTAGAACTAGATGGTGGTGATGATTGTACAACCTTGTGAAAACACTGAAAACCATCGAACTGTATACTCTGAAAGGGTGAAGTTTATGATATGTAAATTATACCACAATTTACTAAGAAGAATATGAGTGGAAAAACTGGTAGGGGAAAGAATAAAGTTGGAATGGCTTTATGAAATGAGAGAAAAAGCATAATTTAGGATAAGGAATACTTTCAGGGAGTAAGGGGCAATCTGGTTACTAAAAGGGGTCAATTTACAAAGAAGACATAACAATTCTAAAAGTGTATGCACCTAACAACAGAGTTTCAGAATACAAAATAATTAAGAAGTTATATCATTGAAAATAAAAATAGAAAACTCCACAATTATAGTTGAAGACATCATCATCTCCCTCAATAATCTAAGTAGAAATAGACAATAAATTAGCAAGGATATAGAAGACCATACAGCACCCAGTAACAGTAGCATACACATCCTTTTCATGGATATATGAAACATGTACCAAGATAGGTCATGTTCTGAGCAGTAAAAAATATCAACAAATTTAAAAGAAGTGAAATCATATAAAGCATGTCCTCTAAACATAACTAAATTATACTAGAAATCATGAATAAAAAGTAAGCTAGAGGGGCACCTGGGTGGCTCAGTTGGTTAAGCATCTGACTTCAACTCAGGTCATGATCTTATGGTCTGTGGGTTCAAGCCCAACATAAGGCTCTGTACTCCTAGCTCAGAACCTGGAGCTTGTTTTGGATTCTGTGTCTCTGTCTCTCTCTGCCCCTCCCTACTCATACTTGGTCTCTCTCTGTCTCTCTCTCTCTTTCTCAAGGATGAATAAAGATTAAAAAAATTTTTTAAGTAAACTGGAAATACCCTAATATTTAGAAACTAAATAACAGAACAAGTAACCTGTGGTTTAAAGAGGAAGCCAAGAGCTAATTAGAAAAATTACTGAATTAAAAA